>NC_142520.1:3452200-3459700 GCF_964205215.1 Stylophora pistillata
AAATCTTCGTCTTCTTCTGAGAACCCTGACACAATTCTCTCCAGCCGTTGTAACAGGTCCTGCTTTCTCTTACGTAATTTACGGAGAGAAGACTCTGCGATATCCTCTTGGAATCGTTCTTTCATTTCTTCTGGACGTTTGCTGCTGCATTCGTCATTCTTTTCACCTTTCAGAGATTTTAACATGTTGCTTATCTTGTCAAAAAATGATTGTTTCTTTGTGCTGCATTGCTGTTTATTTATTGTTCCTATAGATCTTTTCTCCCTCAAAGCCACGATAGCTTGACTTATGAAATCAAGGTTCAGATTCGAACCGTTTTTGGAGTCAAGGCCAACGTTTCCTGATTCTTTGTCTTTCACTTCTTCTGATTTTACGGAGGTTCTCGACTGTTTCAGTGTGTTACTGATTGCATCGAAAAATTCTCTTCTCTCTTTTGAGGTCGAGCAACGGTCCTCATCAATAAGTTCATACAACTCATTTTCGTTCACATTGTGCTTGGCATGGCAGAGGGCATCGTTGATTATGCCGATAAAAAAGTTCATGCACAGGATAGTAATAGTGGAAAGAACCAAGAAGGCAAATATTTTGGCGTATGTGGTATTAGCCTCTGCTAGTCCATTAATTGATTCAGCTTTCACCCGACTAAGTGCTAGCTCAAGTTGGAAATAAGCTCCATTTAGCACCGAAGAGTAGCGCTCAGATACAGAGCCAAACATCAAGACGCCACAATGCAAAAATGCCACAAAGAAAATTGATAAAACAGAGATAAACGGGGTCAAAGATCGTGTAGATATCTTCAATGTTTTGGAGAATAGAACAACATGGTTGTTAAAGCGAATGATTCGCAAGAGCTTGGTAGTGACGATGAAAATTAGGATACCAAGGACGGCATTTTCCACTTCTTGGCAGGTGATAGCTTGTTGGAAACTTGGATTTGCGTAGATGTTTCTATGCAGTTTGCCCAAAGTTGAAATGACTTTACTCTGTCGTATTCTGTACATCACCACGGCAAACAGAGAGAAAACAATTTGGAATATTTCGATCCAATTCCACATGGACTTGAAATATCGAGAACGATGATTGCAAAGCCTAAAGCTTTCTTTCCCAAAATACACAAAAACAGATACAATGAACAGAAACGTGCAAATCAAATAAAACTGATACGAAGATGCGTCAGTAGAATCAACTGGTAGAATATAAGTTTGCATGGAAGCTGTTTTCAGCCCAGAGGCTTGAACCTCGTAAAAGTATGTGACAACACCTAAAACATTTACCGTTGGATTAAAAGTAGAAAACTCTGATATGATCAATAATTTGGATATATCAACAAAGTTGAAATGGTAAATTAGCCACCGTAATGATTACAAAAGCTGACGTTTCGAGCGTTAGCCCTTCGTCGGAGCGAATAGAGGAATTGTGGGTTGTGTGTGCTTTTAAAGGCAGAAAATGGAGCTACGTTATTGGTGGGAGCATGGACACGAGAAAAACAAGAATAAATTAGTGGAATGAAAAGCGTTCGTTGATCCCTGTGGGATTTAGACTGCCGGTTTGAAAGATGAGCTTTTGTTCAAGATTTTTACGGCTTTCCGTGCCACCTAAGTGCAAGGAAAGACCGCAGATTGCCATATGTTGCTTAGAATGATTAGGTAAATTAAAATGTCTAGTGACTGGTTTCGATGTGTCCTTGTCATTCCTTTCCACGTCTCGAAGGTGTTCTCGGAATCGGTCACCTAGTCTTCTGCCTGTTTCGCCGATGTATATCTTTTTGCAAGTTATGCGATAGATTACATTGGCGGAGGTGCACGTGAAGTGATCGGTGATCTTGATGGATCGTTTAGGTCTCGATATTTTATCAGTGTTGTGAATGAAATGAAACGTTTTGCATCGTGCACGAGCGCATTTAAAAGTGCCTGGTTGGTCATTAGTCAACCAATGTCATTAGTCAACCATTAGTTGGTCATTAGTTGGTCATTAGTCAACCAGGCACAGTTATAAAAGCCTACAGTCGCTGATCGACCGAGTTTTGCTTTCCACTGCATTTGAATTACAGTAATTTGAACTTGACCGAAACACTTTCTCTTCTGATAGCCACAAGGAGTGAAGTTTTCGTTGGATTGAAATAGTTTCATTTGCCATGATATCTTTAATTTTTGCCGCCGTATCTCTAATTTTCTCTTTAAATCGCCGCCTTCATCGGCGATCTCTTTGATTACAAATTACTACCATTACCTAAATCCCATATCTAATCGATTCTTAAATAATATGAATAGAGAGTCCGTAATTAATACGTAATTCTTGAAGGTACTTAAATTACAACGATTCTACACAGCAACCTAACAAATCACATCAGGAACACTTCTCCTGTACAGTGCTCTTACAATACTTGGATTACTCTACTTACATTATTGCAAACAACACACATATTTCGAGGCACAGTATTTACAAAAATCATGATTCGCTTTCACCCGGCATCGTTTTAGCTTCGAAAACGTAATATCTTACTTAAAATATCCTTGTACTCTCGTCTAAACTGCTGGCTCATTGCTGCATATATGACAGGGTTTATAGCGCTACTTAAATATAACAAGAATGCGTAAGTAATGTAAGCCCTTCGTGGCAAAGTGTGTTCGCCGCGCATAGCATCAATGTTATCAATAACACCAATTGGAAGCCAACAGCACGCAAAGCCGACAAGAACTGCTAATAATGTTTTCGTCACTTTTGCTTCTTCCACATTAACTCTAAGCTGGTGGAGGTTATTTTGTTGCGAAAAAACGCGATTTGCTCTTGTAACTCTTTGAAACACTTTAACATAGCAGATGGTTATAACTGTCGTGGTCGTTGCGATGTAAAAAAACTCGTTGACAGCTACGTAGACGATGTTTTTAAATGTGTACAAACACATGGCTTTCCCTGGTTGAAATTCAAACCCGTCTCTCTTGAAAAATAACGGAGGCAGAGATGGAATAAGAGAAACGCACCATGCGGCAGCTATGTAGATCAAAGCTCGTTTTTTCGAGAACAATATTGGATAGCTTTCTGATTTTACTACGCGGAAACATCGACTGACCGCAATTACTACCATTGTAACCAGAGAGGCAGTTCCAAATGTGAAAACTTCAAAACCGTGAACTCGACAAAACGTTTCACCAAATACCCACCGGCTGTAGAACAGAGTTGCAACTGTAAAAGGCATACAGCAAGTTGATATCAAAATGTCGCTTACAGTCAGAGCTGTAACGAACAAGTTGGGAACCGTGCGAAGCCTGCTGTTTCTGCACGCGGCGTAAAAAGTAAGCAAGTTTCCCAAAAAGGCCGCAGCATTGATGACGGCGAACAAAACCGTCTCAAACCAAATAAACGCCTCGTTTCTTGTAGCAAGCTGGCTCGAAAGTGTCTGTGACATGATTTCTGACGAAGAAGAAAGATAGGCACTTGGTTTAAGTCAGTGAATTCTCATCTTTGTTACAGCTGAACAATGGCTGTTATTACAGTTGAGCCCACGGTACAGCGGTATTGGTTACAGAGTGCGCGAAAGCGAGGCTTTCGGGTCGAATGGAATCACCTCCACAAACACTCGTGTGACGATTTGGCCTGTGGAGTGTTTTCTTCGTTTGTGATTGCAGAGCTGGTAGTTCACCCGGCCTAATTCTGTTGTGAAAATCATTGTGAGGAACTGTATCGCTTATGGATGTGTTAACAAAAGTAATAAGCCACTCTTCAAAATTGTCGTGGCATTCTTTACCTATAAACAATGCTAAGCTTCTTCGAACCTGGTTGCTTAGAATGAAGAGAAAAGACCCTCCTGTGTCGAAATATTCTTACCTCTGCAGTCAGCACTTTTCTGAAGATTGTTTTAAGCGTTGTGTGTGAGGAAAACGATGTCTGAAAAGTGGATCTGTTCATACAAGATTCAGTTTTTCACCGGAGGAAAAGTTAAAGCGGAAAGCTCCTGTTGATCGCTCAGCTGCAGGTCAGACAAAAACAAAGCGCGAAGTCAAAGATGAAGTTCTACTGAACTCCCAGTCTAACTCTATCGATAATTTAGCTGAATTAGAATCTGTTGATATTCCATTTCAAGAAGATGGATTTCCTAGTTTCATTACTGATAAAGCTGAGGCGGCTAAATGCAAAGAGAAACTTTTAATCGAGCAACTGAAAGAAAAGGAAGAAGAAGTGAAGCACTTGAAAGAATGTCTCCAGGTTCAGACGAAGGAACTTTTTTTTTTTTTTTTTTTTTTTTTATCGGTCTACTCTACCCGGACGATCAATTACATGATCAAACTGTAATGGGAGTCGCATTATGGCACGACTTTCACTCGTTCCGTCAAAAATCGTCCAGGTTGTATTTTTGCTTAGCCTTCTCTCGAAAAAAGGTCACAAGGTTGGTGATTTTGACTACAATGTGCATGGTCAAGCAGCTGAATTATCTTGTGGAAGGGAACTATCAAGTGTTGTTCCTGTGCGAAATCAATCGACGAAACAGTCCGCCATTACCACGACTGGTAATTACCTAAAGGCAAGTGCTATTCTACGCTTTACGAAAGACCTCCTGCTCGTAAATGTTCTTATCTTGTGTGGAGATATCGCTCAAAACCCCGGACCTGGCGCGGCCTGTCATGGTGTGGGCTTAAAAGTTTGCCATTGGAATATTCAGCATCTTACTGATAGCAAACTGGAGGAGATCAGGGTTAGGTTGACAAACTCAAACAACGGAGTAGATAAGCCTGATATTCTGATTTTAACTGAAACCTTTGGTTCAGCGAAAGTGCCTGACTCCTTTTATTTTATCCCAGGATTCCAATTGCATCGTAAAGATATAGAATCGGGAGATCTGGTGGCGGGATTCTTGCCTTTGTAAACAGTTCCCTACAAGTCAAACGGCGCGAAGACCTCGAAGAAACTGATTTAGAGTGTTTGTGGCTTCAGACCTGTCCTTTTAAGTCGAAGCGGTCCCTTCTTATTGCCGGCGTCTACCGTCCTCCTTCATATAAAGCGGCTGATGACAAGAGACTTGGAAAGAATATCGAAAACGTACAGCTGCTGAACAGAGATATCATTATTTTAGGCGACTTTAATATTGATTTCTTATGTGCCAAAAAAGTGCAGAAACACTCGCTTGTAAAAACATTGCATAATTTGAATATGTCCCAACTTGTGCATATTATTACCAGGCCCGTGTCAAAAACCTGCCTTGACCACATTTGGTGTAGTCATCCGGAGCGGCTTCACAATGTGAGGGCTATGTCCTCTGGGATATCTGATCACCTCCCAGTTATTGTTACAAGGAAATTCGTTACATGTCCAAAGAACAATAAAGATCAACACACGACGATAACTTATCGGGACATTAAAGGTCTTAACAAAGAGCAATTTGTTTCATCGCTTCAAGAGGCCCCCTGGGACTGTGCCTTTGTGTTCGAGGATACCAATGATGTTGTCGACGCCTGGTATAAAGTATTTAATGACATTATCGACGAACACCTCCCTTTGAAACAAAAGAGAGTAAAGCGCAAAGTTCAGCCAAAATGGTTTAACACCGAAATCTTGAAGGGGATAAAGGCTCGTGACAAACTTCTTGTCAAAGCTAGAAAAAGCCAAGCAGAAAGGGATTGGAATGCGTTTAAGCGAGCGAAAAACATCAGAAGTACAAAACAATCCTACTTCAAAGATAAAGTCACTGAAAACAGGAACAATTCCAGGAAACTTTGGAATCTAATCAAGTGTCTTTCGAAGGACGACAAAGGGGCTGAGAACGGCATGAAGGAACTTGTTGAAAACGAGATAAATAAGCAAAGCATTGCTGAGATACTAAACTCGTTTTTCGTTGATCAACTGAAGAAACTGGTTGCTGCACTTAGGCTTGGCTCGCTGACTGACCCCCCAACGATGACTTCTATCAGTCAAGGCAATAGTGCTTTTGACCTTCCAAGAATAACTCAGAAGAGAGTTGTAGAGTTACCGTTATCTATCCCAACCCATAAGGCCACCGAAGATGACGGCATCAGCGCCAAAATACTAAGAATTGCAGCTCCAGCAATTGCTCCATCGCTGACGAAGTTACTGAACCACTGCCTGTCTACACAGATCTTCCCTAATGCCTGGAAGATCGGAAAAGTTACCCCTGTTTTTAAAGGAAACGGCAGTAGGAATGAAAAGAACAACTATAGACCGATCTCTGTGCTCCCTATTCTTTCGAAAGTGCTGGAGAAACACATCTGTGAATACCTAGTTAACTTCTTGAAAGAGAATGACTTATTCCACCCTCTCCAGTCAGGGTTTAGAGAATCGCACTCCACTGAAACTGCGCTTATTCGATTGGTAGACCAGTTACTGTTTAACCTTGACAATGATAAAGCCACTGGACTTGTTTTTATTGACTACAAGAAGGCGTTTGACCTGATTGACCATAACCTACTATTGTCAAAATTGAAGGCTCTTAGAGTGGGTGAGAGCAGTCTACCCCTGTTCCGTGACTATCTGAGTGGCAGACGCCAGTATGTGAATACAGACGGACACCATTCTACCCAAAGAGCCTTAACATTGGGAGTCCCACAAGGCAGCATATTAGGTCCAATCTTGTTCCTTGTTTTTATTAATGATCTACCTGCAACACTTCAGCACTCCGTGGCTGATATTTATGCTGACGACACAACTATTAGCTACTCCACCCATTATACGACGGCTCCTAATGATATCTCGGTCGGCCTTCAGACGGATATTGATGAAATCTTGAATTGGTCAGCTGACAACAGAATGATCCTTAATGAAACCAAAACCAAATCTATGCTTGTCACTGGTAAACGGTTAGCCAAGAAAATGGAACAGTCCACCCTGCAGTTAAACGTTAATTCTACTGAACTTGAACAAGTGAACTCGCATAAACTATTAGGTGTCACGATTGACAGCCAGCTTACTTTCGACCAACATGTCGAAAATCTATGCACGAAGTTATCGCAGAGAATTGCCGTGCTGCGAAAAATAAGACGCTTTTTGCCCATTGATCGAAGGAAACTCTATTATAATGCTATGATCAAGCAGACAATGCTTTATACATCAACCATATCGACATCTTGTTCTGCTGAGAATTTGCAGAAAGTCTTTAAACTTCAGAAACGCGCGGCACGTGTAATTCTCGGAGCTGACACTAAAGCGAATAGCGTACAACTGATTAGGAAATTGGATTGGGTTCCATTCTTTCATGAGGCAAAAGTAAATAGGTCACTAATGGTGTAAAAACGATTGTCTGGGGACTGTCCACCTTATATGTCCCAAATGCTCGTAAGAAATGCAGACATAAATGAAAGATCAAGCAGACATGGACAACTAAACCTCGTCTGTCCCCGATTCAAACGGGAGTCAGAGGGAGGTAGGTCTTTCACAGTATCGACCTCACGCCTCTGGAATACCTTACCACTGGACATAAGAATGAAACCTACTATCAAATGTTTTAAGAAGGCCATGTTAGATTTTTTTAAGAATAGTTATAAACGATTAGAA
>NC_142520.1:3462200-3479700 GCF_964205215.1 Stylophora pistillata
TTTCGACCAATTGTCAGAAAACCAAAGAAATCACAATGGCTAATCGGAAGAGAGGAGTATATCTTAATGAGCCAATCAGAAGTCAAAAGTAAAAATAACCGAACTGCTTAAAGCGCGGGAAAACGCGGCGACCAGGTTGATAGAGTAGCACGAGTTTTGTCGACTAATCACAGAGCGAAGTTGAACTAAACGAAGCAATCCCAGAATGCTTTAGGAGATCAATTGAAAATTGTTATATATTAGTGCAAAAGGTATTCAACTCAACCACAGGCAACCCAAGCTCACTTCCAGAAAAGCGGACGTGACTCTTACCGTGTTGCGCAACGTTTATATTTATAAAGGTTTGTATGGGATGTTATCGGTTTGCCTTAATAGAGAGGAAAAAATGTCTTGTTTTGAAATGAAATGGACTTACCTTATTGCCTTGTTGTTTTCCTGGTTGATTCCTGGCGTCTCAGGCCACTTTGAAGCGTTTTCGGCAAGTTAGCACTAACATAGCGCTAACTCGCCGAAAACGCTTCAAAATGGCCTGAGACGCTAGGAATCAACCAGGAAAACAACAAGGCAATAAGGTAAGTCCATTTCATTTCAAAACAAGACATTTTTCCCTCTCTTTTAAGGCAAACCGATAACATCCCATACAAACCTTTATAAATATAAACGTTGCGCAACACGGTAAGAGTCACGTCCGCTTTTCTAGTAGTGAGCTTGGGCTGCCTGTGCAAAAAAAAAGTATTTTCAGTGAAGTCTTCCGCACTTTTGACTTCGCTTCATCGGAAGTGTGGGTTGTAAGAACACGGGAATGGCCCACTCTATTACTACGTCAATGTAGAAGTAATTGCGCGAGTCAAAAAGTAACTCCCATTCTCCCACATTTAGTCTCATCACGGCTGCGTTCATCAAAGAAGAGTGCGATACGCAAAACACAAGCGCGAAGCGTGATACATGTGCGTGAAACGTGATGTGCGATGGTTGAACACAAGACACGGCCTTGCACCTAAAGGAAATGATAGGTTCCATGGGATCCCAAAGTGTGTTAGGGTAGTTTTGATAAATTCTACTGTATAGTTATCTGACCAGTATTGGTCAGCAGTCTGCGAGCAAGGTGGTGCTTTAATCTTCTTGCTGACCTGTACTTTAATTCTATTTAATACTGATGTTAACTAGCTGCCTGACTCCACTAGCCATTATGGTTATTCCAGGCTGCTAGTACTCCAATTTTATGTCTAATAATTTCTTTCAATTTTGTAACTTTTTTGCTTAGAGCAAGTATGATTGCGAGTACAAATAAATAAAGATTATCCGTTATCCGTATCTAATCTAAATTTTGAGCCGGTAGCAAAGTATACCATTTCATAAACAGATCACGGCGAACTTTGCACTTTTGGGCAATCAAATTTCAATCAGGGCCAGTTTCTGCGTTCGCGTGCGTTACCCCGAGAAGCCATGTTTGAATCGTCCATTTTACAGTTGTGTGCTTGGTTGCCAAGCCTTTGAACGGGAGTGAGGCTAGAGATGACCTTGTTATGATACAAACCTTGCAGCCTTTCAAATGTAAATCACTTTGTTATCATGCTAACTAGATACAGGTCTCTATCACAACAAGGTCATCTTTAGCCTCACTCTGAATCAAAGGCTTAGCAACTAAGTACACAACTGTAAAATGGCCTATCGTCTTGCCCAATCACAATCACCACCTCTGTCCTATCAAATGAACCTGGTGCGTCGTAAGCTGAAAGAAATAAGAACGAACTCAGTTTTGCAGTATATTTTATTGAAATAATACAACATCCGGGTCAGCCTCTACCAAACAAAACTCCTCTAAGTAAACTTCTTCTCCAACAGTTTCCTTCCAACAGCTCTTAGCACACGTGAAAACCATAACTGTTCCAAACTCAATCGTAACGCCATTTGTTTGATTAACGGCTGCCAAGAATGTCTTCCTTTGATCTTCCAGAAGACCAATATTTCTGCCATTATCCTCACAAACATAGTCATCCAAACTTCCCAAATTTTGTGCATTGTCAGCGTCTAAAAAATGCTCTTTGTCTCTATCATGATCATTTTGGGAATTAAGATCAGTTGTCGAGGTGGTACAGAAACGTTTTGCAAGTTTCAAATTGCCAATCAATGCAGGCATAAACTGCAGTTCAAATATTCTATTTGCACCACAATGCTGGCAGGATGGTACTCTTGAATACAGCTCAGATGGTTCGGAGGTTTCCATAGAAACAGGCAACCCATTCCACTGATACCTAATAGAATAATATTATAAAATTATTACAAATGAAAACCAATTACAAATAGAGTCCACGTTGCCATGCATCTGTTCAGTAATAAGTTGCAGATGACACCAAAATGTAACAAGAACAAAAAGTGGCACAAGAGGCAAAGTAGAATGTGTCACTGATATTCTTGTCAAATTTTGATATCTTCTGTGATGCATCACTGTAATTCCAAGGCAATGTGGAATCTATAAAGGCTGATAGTTTCTAAAGAAACTGTTTGGGGCTGCGTCGGTGGGGGTAACGAAATAATTTGAATATATCAACAAAGCTGAAATGGTAAATTGGCCACCGTTATGATTATAAAAGCTGACGTTTCGAACGTTAGCCCTTCGTCGGAGCGAATAGAGGAATTGTGGGTTGTGTGTACTTTTAAAGGCAGAAAAAGGAGCTACATGATTGGTGGGAACATGGCAACAAGAAAAACATTAATAAATTAGTGGAATGAAAAGTGTTCGTTGATACCTGTGGGATTTAGACTGCCAAAGGTATCAAGAAACGCTTTTCATTCCACTAATTTATTCGTGTTTTTCTCGTTGCCATGTTCCCACCAATCACGTAGCTCATTTCTCTGCCCTTAAAAGCACACACAACCCACAATTCCTCTATTCGCTCCGACGAAGGGCTAACGCTCAAAACGTCAGCTTTTTTAATCGTAACGGTGGCCAATTTACCATTTCAACTTTGTTGATATATTCATAATATGGAATCTATGTTTACAAGATAAAACAGCTCAATGCCTGGCCTGCTGTAGACCACGAGCAAGAACTAATCAAAAGTTGTGCTTAATTCAGCTATTATATTCCCACATAATGAACAATGTAGGCATTGTCTGCGGATGCTTTATCAAGTTTATAGAGCCTTCATATAACTACAGTGGTTATGTCATAAATGCAACAGAAGGCATTTTTATGGGCTCTCAAGCGTGATAAAGCAAGCCACTTGGGATGTTTGGAGAACACTCGGATAGCTCATAAATTTTTTCCCTTAAGCTCGTGATTTATTAGTTTGCCTTGTGTTCTCCCAACATCTTGCATGGTTTTATCACATTACAGAGTCCACAAAAAATTAATGTGTTCTATTGATTAAATAAAATAAATTGAATGATTACCTCATGCACTGTTGCGGAAATGCATGTAACTGTTTGTTAAACTTGTGAAATGCCTTATCACCATGTTTCACTGTTGCAGTTTCATACTTCTCCCCAGTCCACTCCTTGGGACCCTCCCCTGTTTCCAAGGCATCTAAAACATGGCCTCCTTCACGCAGCTGATATTCAGATAACAGAGCTTTCTCATGTTTTGTCATCTCAGTGGATATGGCTTTTGGGTCTGGAGCTTCCACAACGCTAATGAACATTGATGCAAAATGAGGAATGGATGCTGATGACATTTCTGAGTGTGGCTGACTTGGGTAAAAATGTCCAGCTATGTTATGGTCTGCCTCTTCTGGTTTGTCATCAGAGAGTGTTAATTTTCCAGTACATTGCTCCAAGTTTGTGGAAAAATCATTATCACTGTCAGAACAACAAAGTACACAAAATAATCAATCTAATGAAAACCACAGCTAACTGGAAAGTATGTAATGCTTAAGCAAAGACTCCAAGTCTCTCCAACTTTTTGCCTAGGTGCCAAGAAACACTGAAATGTTCTTGCTACCATCCCCAGACTGAACAATTCAGTTGTCAAAAAAGTGTGTTTCATAAAAACGTTGCTCTGGAGCAAAATACCAAAATGAAAGATATTTCTTAACTCAAAAGATATTCTGACTTGGGAGCAATCACCAGCTATGTGAAAAAACAAATGAGATAAACCATTGACATTTTGTCTTTTAAGTCCTGATTTGTCTGTACATGAAGAGTACTGACAAGATCTTAAGTCAATTGCCTCCTGGAGACTAGCATTATTATTCTGGATGCCAACAGACAATTATCCTCAGTTGCACTGAGCCTTCCAACCAGCTGGTCACAATTTTGGACCCTACCACGGCACACAAGAAATACATTTACTCACTCTTCCCAGTCGTCAGCATTATCACACCAATCATCCACTTCAAATCCGTCAGAAGACTGGATCATAAAAGAGGCAAAATACCAACATCAAATTGGGGAAAAAGAGAACCTGAACTAGGCAAGAACTGTCTACCATTTTGTCAGGAACAGACTCTTCTTGCAATAAAGAACAAAGTCAATCTAATTATCTATAACACTGCATACCTTTAGACCCCTTTAATCTACAAAGAGAATAGGAAGGAATTTTTCATCACAATAATAAATAAATAAATAAACTTTAATAGCTAACACAATTACTGGTATCCCAGTAGTTTACATTGTGGGCTGTATTAAAAAGATAATACCACACTTTTAAGAAGAAAGGTGAGAAAGAAGAACTATGTCAACTGGAAGATATTGTTCAATTCGAGACTAAATTTTCAAAGCTTAAATACATAGCAGACAGTGTAAAGAGTTGACATTTAGATATCTGGAATGAAAGCATTAAACACAGTTGGGCTCTTGACTAAAAGTGGTTACAACCCTATTCTCCATAAGAGTGATAAACTAAACATCTAATTTCTCTTTACAACATGGCCCCCCAATTCACACATTTAAGGTCAAGAGGATAAAGTAAATGATCTCTAACTAAACAAGGTTATGATTGTCAAATAAATTCTCCTTGTTAGAACCTTGGGAAAGTATGGAATACATTAAAGTGCCTATGACACTTATTTCTTTTTCTAGTCTGCATCAAAATATAATGACTCTTTAACATGTTTTTGCAACTTTTGTGGTATTTTGCCCTTTTCTGAATTTTTTATCAAGCTCTATAATCCGCAGTTAAAATGTCTGGCCCAGCAAAGAGGGACTGGGCGCCATGACGTCACAGAAGGAATCTTGTGGAGAGAAATATTCTTCATCAAGTCAGGGATATTCGAAAAACCCCAAACTACACATTGAAATGGCATTTTTTGGCTGAAAAGATTGTAAACAGTAGCTTCCACACACACTTTGCTTCTTTCATAAACTCAGTGTTACTGCCGTTACATCACGGGTTCCAGTACTCTTTAACGCAGCCAAAGAGATATGGGGAGCCTAACTTTGACACAATTTCGGATTTTTATCGCCTCGTAAAATAACAATGATGCATCAGAATTGCCCACAAATCTTTCCAGACACCCTCTACATACTTCTATTTTTATAATTTAATGCTGAAAAGATATGGCCCCTTATTCACACATTTAAGGTCAAGAGAATAAAGTAAATGACCTCTAACTAAACAAGGTTATGATTGTTAAACAAATTCTCTTTTGTCAGAACCTTGGGAAAGTATGGAATACAGTCCGGAGAATCTAAAATTAAACTAATTCTGAGGTGTAAAAGGTTAAGGTACGTGCAATGGCTTTCAATGCTGTGCTAGAAGAGAAAAAAAAATACTCTCACAAAACTTTACGTATAGTAATAAAAATACCTTGTTTTCTGCTGTTTCCTTGTTCACAAAGTTGTTATCTTTGGCCTGTGATCTCAAAACTTTCCAACTGCAATAAACGTTACAAAGGAAAAAAATTGAAAACTTTCAGATGATAAAGGATAAGAAGATGGTAAGTTTTGAGCTCAGTAAAGAAATATAGAGAAATGTTTTTTATCTATAGTCACGACTGTGGGACAAACAAAAAAAATTCAAAATCTCAGACCTTAGGATTCTACTTATGGAGACTCTGAATTTTTTCTTTGTACCATGCTTGTGACTAGATGAAAAACTTCTTTCTGTTCTTTCAGATGATCTTTAGGAGACAAACCTTTAACTCCCAAAAATGATTAACATGTAACTTCTTGCATATGAAATTGATCTTCCCAGTGAGGAGCACTATTTAAGTAATAGTGAAATTAAGACCTGAAAAAAATACAGGCCTGTACAGATGTTCAGGCTGTACGCAGTTCAAATAGACGATTCTCATAATTAAATTCTTAGCATCTAACTCATCACCTCATGGGTTCATTATGAATCACCATCATGACCAGGGGCCCGTTTCTCGAAGGTCCCGGTAACTTAACAGACCCGTAAAGCTGTTATGTGTTCTTTTAAGATGGGGATTTCAAAAGTTTTGAAAATGATGCAATAAAACTATCAGCTAAAGAAACAAAAAGGACTTGTTTTGGGTGCCAGAACCTGCTTCCCTATCCTTTAAATTTTGATTTTAAAACATGGCTTTGGGCCCGTTAAGTTACCGGGACTTTCGAGAAACGGGCCCCAGCTCCCAGTTGGCTTGTTAGCTCAGTTGGTAGAGCAATGCACTAGCATTGCAGAGGTCATGGGTTCAAATCCCGTACAGGCCTGAATTTTTTTTCAGGTCTTAATTTCACTATTACTCAAATAGTGCTCCTCACTGCGAAGATCGTTCTCATATACGTTTCTGTAACCACAGTTCAAATAATTTTATGATTCTCATATATTCTTCGCATGTAACTTCTCCTTACAATATCCCTACATTATCCAGCAAACAAGTAATGAGAATACTCAAACTTATCAGGTAAAAGTTGTGTTGTTATCTTATCTTGATCTAACACCAAATTCTCATGAATACTTTACAAGAAAACGAGTAACAACATCGAGAGAGGAGAATTAACAATCAGATCTTGAGAGTTAAAGGGTGGAAAAGTAATAATCTCTATGGCCGTGGTCCCTTACCTTGCATTTTTATACCAACAAGATTTGCTTACACAACCAAATACAAACAGCACACGGTGAAAGGTGGAATCTGACAAAGGGCAGTAAATTTGGCAAACCAAATACAATAGTTTTCCACATAATGGGCAAGTTGGGTAACATAATGGCTGGCCATGCAACCAGTTCTGTACGGAGAAAATAAAAATTACATTATTCTTAAAAATTAGTCACATACAGTAAGTGGAAATTCTAGAAAATTAAAGGTTTAACTCCCGTGAAAATTTTTTTTACTGGTTTGCCTCCGATTTTGTTTGTACTCCATCCACAAATATTATCGTCATTTTCTGTCATGTTTCCGTCTGCTAACCCTAAAAGAAGAGGTCCGTCCGCCATTTTGAAAGTGCGACTCGAAAAGTAGCTTGGAAAGAATTGGCCTCGTCCTTATCCCCAGGGTCTCTCTGGTGTTGATAACGCGGGCGAGTCCCGGGCCTGAGAAGTTAAAGTTAAATACGAAGGCGCGCTATCTAAAGAAGTCTTCCCTGGGAAGACTTAGGCTCATTTGTCACTCACCGTTAACGTGTGCGAGTCAAATTTAAATGCTGGTAGACAAACAAAAGGAGCTAATGAGATATCTATTGTTTACTTCCACCAGCATGGTGGCATGAGGTAAAGTGCGAACTACCTACTTCGATCTCAAATTTACCGCCACAAATAAAGACAGTTTCTATTGGAGAAGGGAAATACAAATCTCAAAAATTCTTGTATTGCGATGAAGACATAAAACATTTTGGGGAATACACCCTCTGTTCACTGCTTTGGTGTAGCTGTGGCTCAGGCTGACTTGACTCTAAGAGTTCTACATCATGCGACGGTTGATTGACAAATGGTCGAGTGGGACTATGGTGGGACCTAAGGCTCCTTTTATCGTGCGCCTTCGTGTTTAAGGGACTCTCGGGCAGGATCCCCGCTAGGTACTCACCTTCCACCTTCTGCCTGTTCTTTTGACCTCGAATGCTACTTTTATTCAGCAACCTTCTAGATAATAGATCATAGAACATCACGTGAGTCACAAGGACACAGAGGAAAAATGGCAAAAGATGAGATGAGTCCAAATTGGTCTGTTTAGCTGTAATCTTGCGAGTGATTACCAAAATTGGACGACCGCGAACCGTGAGTCTGATTGGTTGATTACGAGGATGATTACAGACGGAAATAGACGACACGGAGTACTGTTACCAGGCGTGGTAAAATCTGAGAAACAAACTAGCCATCTGTTATATGTTTTTATTAAAAAAAAAAGTTAACAGCGCCAACAGCACGCGGTCATGACACGTTCTGTCCAAGAACACAGGGATGACGCAAACACCGTCCGATTACAGTGCTCAAATCGGGCTGGTGATAGCCAATCACGTCCGAGAATCCTGTTATAATTTTTTTTTTGATTAGTCACAGAATAAACTGAACGAAAAGTTAGAGGAGTGGCCATAGCAACGAAGCTTGTTGACTTCACAGATGTCCTGAAAGCAGGAAACTGGAATAATTAATAATATTTTATTGTGTTATTTTTCAATGTTGTGCCGCCCTAACTGCCTTACATGCAATTAATTCCAGTAAATTTACAGTCAGAGGGAAAAAAAAAAACTTGAAAGGGTTAGTGTATCTTGAGGCGTGATATAAACTGGTGTCTCGAAAGATACTGGATGCCAGTCGTAGGAGAAAAACGATCGGCAATCTATGAAGGAGATAGTCTCCTTCGCAGCCGTTTTTAGTCTCGTCACGCAACGCTTCTCCCCACAAACTTGTGGGGAGAAGCGTTGCGTGACGAGACTAAAAACGGCTGCGAGGGAGACTATGAAGGAGAGTGCCAACAGTAATTCTTTACTGCGAGGATCGCGCACAAATTAGTAATTCTAAAGGTGACTAAAATCATTCTTTTATTTTCCCTGCCACTTCTGTTGGTTTCGTGTCGTTAAATTGTTTGAGTGTTGATTCGAGGTAATCCAAATAAAAATACGGTACTTCTGAACTAATTACTAATGTTCGGCTCAGATAGCACCAGCAGGAGGTAAAAACTGCTTCTGTTACATTAGCTAAATAATGATTTTTTGATTACATGTTATATTTGAATGAAATCATAAATTAAAGCATTCCCATCAAATACTTGAAACGATCCTGTCCATAAGATATTTCCAAGATCAGAATTTTATTGAAAAATATCTTTATCAATGACTCGAAAAGTACCGTTTTTAGTAAGGCCATGCGAACCTCCAAGTAATTGATATTTTATCTCCACACTGATTGTGCGCTTTTGATGGTTAGTTCTGATTATCGATTACTACTGATTGGCACTGAAACATCTATGGTAATGAAATTGAAGTTTGGAGCGAGAAAATTATTCTTAAGGCGCATTGGAGTTTAATACTGAGAATGCCAATCTATCACCCTTAAAAACCTCTACTTGATCCCGCCAAATTGGCGATTTTACTGGCTTGTTAATCTGCGTAGCGCAAGGAGGCGCGAATAGTTTGGCTCTGTAAGACTCAAAACTGCTCCATGTGTCGTGATCGCATTTAAAAGGAACGTTTCGCTTTTCTGAAAAAAAATACACCAATAACAAACTGTCGTTTACAAAGAAAGAAACTATTTGTTTAATGATTAAGTCCAAAAAGTCTCCAACAGGAGGGACAGACAAACGCTGACTTTACACGTCCCTCTCTATTCAAAGGTGACGACAATTGATGAGAAATTTAGTCGTTTGGCTGTCTGTTGCCATTTTAAATCCATATTTTTGATTGAAATGCTTTTCCAAAGTAACATGACGTGTTATTCACTTAAAATTTATCCTAGTAGGGAAAATATTAATTTCAAATTGTAAACTCGGAGGTTGAATAGACCAAAGGTTTTCTTTTTAGCTCCATTCATGATCCATCCCTTAAGTATCATGAAACCGTCATTAAAAAAATTCTCGATCTCATTTTAAAATTTGTTTACTCTAATTATTTAGATTGGTACGTCGAATGAATTGTTGGTTTTACAGTACCCGTACTATTTCTTATTTTTGCTCTCTTCGGTTATCGAGAAATCGCCAGACTTTCAATCGGAGATATTCGGTTCTCACTCGGATTTCCGAGTACTTCCGAATATTTCGGCGCGGAATGATTTGAACAGACAAACATGGCGACAATTTCAAAATCGCCTCTTCCTCCACGTCCGCAAAGTGTCCCTCTATTGAGGAAAACCATGTCTCCTGATTCAACAAACATGAAGGCTTCCTCTCCGATCAGAGCTAAGACACCATTGGTAGGGAACAATGTTATTCTTTCGTGTGAATTTAGTTAGCAAGAATCTCGAAATTTGTTCATCTGAAATTTGCTGGAAGAGCGTGTTTTGATCAGGGTAGCAACACCGGCACTACTGCAGCGATCGGTATAAAGATGGTCAGATTGATGGATGTGGATAGAGAAAGCTGCGATCTTCTGGGTCTTTTTTAACTTCCATTTTAATACAGTAGCTTCAAGGACGTATGCTTCTCGCTCAAGTGTTTCTTTCTATTCGTGCAACGGATAGACTCAATGCAAATAACAGTACTGTAGTTAAATTTCTCGATCGCTTGTACTGTAGCGTTTATTTTTAAAAGCGCCATCATCTGTACGCACCATAATGTCTGTCTCTTTATTCGACTTTAAATTAAATTGAACGAGGTGATTTTTAAAAAAAGTGTTCCGAAAATCAAATTTTTTTAACTGCCCAAAATATATATCAATGAAAGTATTCCACAATCTTCATGTACATGTCAACTGTAAACCTTTTTTGTGCATAATTGAATACGATTACAGCTTTTGAAATATGAATGAGCACAATGCTGTTTTCTTTTATTTTCAAGTTTATCGTAAATGCTGCTGTATGTTCTCAACGAATGTTTTCATCAAACTCTACACTGAATTTGAGCTAAATATAAATTTGTTCCTCATACCTTTTAGCGTACTCAAAAGATATTTTTGTTGTGATACCAGCGTAAAAAGTTTTCTTCAATTAGCAACTAGATGACAGACGAAAATCAATGAAAAACTATTTTTGCAATGGTGACTTCTCGTAACTGTGGGTTTTAGTCTCATTATGTATGGGATTAAGATAGCTGTTAAAATTATGAACATCACCAGAAAGGTTTTTGAAACGCGATTCTTTTTTTTTTTTTCGATTTGAGCCTCAGCTGCACATGTATGCAAATTTTGGGTTCTGTCCTGGTGTACCGGTTCACAAGGGAATTACCATTGTTCTTTCTTTGTTTAGGAGTTATCGGTTAGCTATTGTGTATTGTTTGGTCTTTTGCATTGGCTCTTGTGAACCGGTACACGAGGACAGAACCAAATTTTACAAAATTATTGCATTGATAACATTGTTTCATTTAATTAATATATAGTTATATTATACAGTTTAAATGTTATATAACTGTGTTACATCTGCAACAATATGGTGTCTTGTAGCCATTTAAGATACCATATGCCTCTCTTGGAAGTCACAGGCTAAGCAGAGTTTGATTTGCTCCGACGAAGGGCTCCGAATTCGCTCCGATGAAGGGCTAACACTCGAAATGTCAGCTTTTGTAATCGTTATGGTGGCCAATTTACCATTTCAACTTTGTTGATATATCCAAATTATTTCGTTACTCCCACCGACGCAGCCCCAAACAGTTTCTTTCGAAACTATCAGCCTTTAGAGTTTGATTTGGTCTGTAATGTCATTCTCATAACCATTGTTTTACAGAAAAAATGTCAAATATCATTTTGTCTGATAACTCCAATTTTTTTTTTAAGATTAAAAAAATATTTTATTTGATTTTGTGTTTTTTTTTTTTTTTTTATGTTCAGTTTATATATCTCTTTTCCATGGTTTCCAAGTCTACTTTGCTTTGCTCATGTACTATGAAGACCATAGATTTTTATTGCTCTTAAGAATAGATAACCTTTTTTGGTCAATGAATTTTTGAATCCTGAAAAAAGAAACAATTACACCAGACACTTGCTTATGAAATAAAGAAAGAGATATTTTCTTGTTACGAGCAAGTGAGGCAGAAAAAAGCTGTGTCTTCATGAGGAATGGAACCTTACACCATTGGTTTCCGTGCTCTGATTTTCTATCACTAGGTCAATTAGGGACTCTGCAGAGAGCTTAGTCACTATTGGCTTTATAAAAAGATACATGACAGATGAAAATGCTTGGATCACCAAAGTCAAAAGCATTGTTTGAGTTAACTAATCCTTTACACCATGACATCAGTATGCATATTCTCCATACTGTTCTCTATACATTTCCTAAGGTGCGGACAAGGAGAATTTGTTTAACAATCAAGAGCTTGTTTAGTTGTTGATCATTTCCTTTACTCTCCTGACCTTATTGTGTGATTTAGGGCTGATATTGTAGGGAGAAGTAAGATGCTAGTCACAAAAGCAAGATTTTGAATTTTTGTTCTGTTCTTGTTTTTCTTAGAATAAATCCTTAGGGAAATCGCTGAATCTGAAGTCAGGGCCTGTTCCCGGATCATTCCTGTTTGGGACACCTTCTTACCCCTCCCCTCTGGATCGCATTAGACCAACCAAGAAGGACCGTGCCATTGAACTTGGTTTAAGCACTGCACTGCAAGACTCTCTGGATCTCAATGCTACTTTCCCTAAAATGTATAAGGCAAAATCAAAGTTAGAAGATAACAACATGGATGTTTTCAAGCCCAGCAGAAATCTTGATCAGATATCAAGTGAGTTTGATTTGATGGTTGAGTTAAAGGTGGGATATTGCTTTCCAATGGTTAATTCATTATCCAGCAGATAAGTGTTAACAAAGTAGACAGGGCTATCCACTGGATGGAGATTTTTCTGGTGGATAGTGTAACCACCCTTTGAACAATGAGGGCCAGGTTTATCCATTGTGTGCTATCAGGTGCCATATAAGCAATTGATGATCAGTGATAGAATTTTGGCAAGTTCAGAGAAAACAACACTCTTGATCATTGCAAATTATTTGCTTCTCTTTAAATATTTGTGCCAAAGAAACTCCAAAAACAAAACAACAAGGGGTCATGAAGGAGAATAATTATATATAAATTCCAAATAAGGAGAGACATTGTTTGAGGAACCAAAATGTTGCAAAGACCCACACAAAACATTTGAACTGAGGGGATATTACAAAGAACCCTCAACAAGAATTCCTTGGAATGCAAGAAATACAAAATAATAGTGCACTAAAGGAAAATAAAAGGAATCAAAAATTCATTGCAACATGAATCATGTAATAAAAAAAACTGCAGTCTTGAGTTTTTACAATTGAAGTTAATCTTCGCAACCTCACAACACACTATTTGAGAAGAAGAGATTCAAATAAATATTCTTAAAATAACGTAATTTGAGTAACCTGTTTTACTCATTTACAATTTTTCAGGTAATTGCAAGATATTCGAAAAGTGAACAACTGTTTCTTTTATATTCCAGGTGATTCATTGCACAGCTTTAGTTATGCACCTGGCCATTGCAGGGGCTCTTTCTTGGAAACTTCCCCTGATCCTCGCCTGACGTCTTCATGGCAGTTTTATAACTTTGTTGGTGGAGCAGGAACTGGAGCTGTCTTTCCAACAACAGTGCGAAATCCTGTAAGTAGCATATAACTGCAACTTACAAATTGTAGATGTTTCATATAAATATGACTTGGTTCTTTTCTGAGTGCCAAGTTCAACTCTTTAAAGTTGTCATTTGGTTGCATTAAATTATGTGTATTAAATGGCTACTGGAAAAACCTTAGGTTGTGAGGAAAAAAAAGAAAATCAGGAGCGTTCTATTTTCCTGACTTGTCACTGATTTCTGCAATGATTAGCGATCATCAAAGATATATGAAATTTTGTGTCTTCACTATTGCAGATGTCAGTGATAGTTTTAGCTGACTACCAATCCTCTTATTGCTTGATTCCAAATAACATGGTGTCCGTATTCCACCAAGACAATCTTCTGGTGAATTTTGATTTATCGGAAAAATCTGAGACAATTGGAAAACAGGCCTTTACCATACCAATAATTATTGGCTAACCTTACTGTACCATTAAAGATCTGAAGAATGCCACTCTCATCTGCCACTTAACCCTTGAATTCTTAAAGGGAGTGACAGTTACATATATACATAAATACATACATATGTTGATTGACCACTTCCCCTGGGGGCTTTTCAGGGCCAATTCCTACCCAGCAACCACCCCAGGGGAGGACATCCATCACACAGTAATCTCATGTATGGGAAATTAACGTCTCCTACCCCTAACCCTGCAGGAGACAGGACCTTTATTTATTCATCCCTATCCGATAAGACTAGAGTATCTAACCATTTCTTGATGTAGAAAGGTAGCATATTCTTCTCACTTGATTTAAGACCTTGAGTGTTGGTCTGGCCGGGGCTTGAACCCTCAACCTCCCACACAACTGTCCAGTGCTCTATCCATTGAGCTAACTGGGAGGCGGTAACCTTGTAATTTTTTAATGCATTGTCCTGAAAAGAGGTAATGAAAACAGACAAGCTCAGAAGCTGATATAACCAGGGCTCGCCACTAACTTTTCAATTTACTAGCAAAGTGGCAAGTGACAACTTAGATGTTCTAACAATTTTGGTTTGCTTACCAGCCAAACTGGCCAGTGGAGATAAAAAACCACTAGCCAAAACTGAATTTCTTCTAGTCTGTGGCTATAGTTGGCTACTGTTGGTGTCAAGCCCTTTAACACTAATTTCTCCTGTCTAATTCACATGGAAATATATGGCTTTTATGGAGGAGAGTTAGTAATTGGATCTTGAAAGTTAGACTTGAATTAAGCTTATCTTCACTTTGAATTTTTCTTTCTGCAGAACAAAGCAATTGTCACAATTAATGCTAGGACATCAGAAATTTTGACAGCCAATGACATGGCAGCAGAGCTGTTTGGCTACTCCACCAAGAAACTCATTGGAATCAAAATGTCACAGCTTTTTGTACACAAAGAAAAGCAAGAAGCTCTCGTGGAGCAGCATATTGAAGCCAGTGGTGCTGTTGTTATGGTGAATGGAAAAGTGGTAAGTGAGCAGAACATCGCTTGCTTTATATTTTTTTGTTTGGTCTGCAAAGCTTGACATTTGTGAGGGTCAAAATTTGTCGATTTGTGGAAAAGACATACATTAATCTGCGAGTATATGTTTCTACAGGAAGAAAAATCCTTTCTGTTTCACCTTGTTCTTTGATTGAATGAATGTTTGTTGTGATTTAGTTGGACGCTGTGGACAGTTGTGGAATTGTGTTCCCTGTTTCTGTGTGGATGAAGAAGCTGACTTGGGAGGAAGAACCAAGATGCATCACTGTTATGGAACCAGTGGAAAGAAAAACAGCCATGGTTCTGTTTGATGCTGAGGTACATGTGCTATATAACTTATATTTTTGAAAGTAACCAAGTAATGTTTACCTCAGTAGACGATAAGCAGTCCTTTTTCAAAAAATTTTTCAAAAAATTCAGCCGAAAAAAAATTTGATGTCAGCGCACCAAATGGAAGTTGAGCACAGTATGCTAATATCAAATTTTTTTGTTGATTTTAAATTTGCTGAGTTTTGTCTTTTTTGACTGGTTCAAAGAATTTTGCCAAAAAGGAGGAACTGCTTGGAATCTAGTGCCTCAGAAAAAAAAAAATTTGTTTTGCAACACTGTAATCTAATCAAAAGTATGTGCCTTCTTTTCAGGGCGTTATAGTGGATTGTGATCAAGATCTTTCAACCCTTTATGGTTACTATGTTACCACAGATTTGATTGGAGTCAATATTAAAAAGTTAATACCTGCATTGGAGTTGCCAACAAGTGAGAATATGAGCAAGGTTTGTATCAAATGATTAAAACAGTTAACATTTTTCTGGAACATGCAGTACTAAAGAAATTGGACCTTGTTTTTGGAACTTGAGTTGAATGTGTATGACATGTACAACCAAGCAAAACAGCTGCCATTAAAGAGTGGACCTATGAGTGAACCTTTTTATGAACTTGTTGCCATAATTGTGAGGATTGCAATGCTCTGATAAAATCATGCTAAAACCTGGCTAGTAGGAGTTAACTGCCATGTGCTACTCACATAGCCATGTGTAATCATTGGAACTTGTCTGCTGAAAAAGATGGGGTTCATACAGAATCTTGAATTCTTAAAAAAGTATGGAAATTTTCAAAGTAACTTTCCAGACCTAGAAAAATTTTGGGAACAAAAGTGTGGAAAAAAAAAGGGAAGAAGTTTATAATTTTTACAAGCAGCAACATGAGGGAAATATTAGTACGGTAGCTGAATTTCCATTATGATACCTCCACCAAAACATTTTATAATTACCCTCAGAGAATTTTTACAACCAGAGAACTTTTAGCCAATCCTTGACATTGTGTGCTTGCATTTTAAGATGAGAAGGGGCAATCAAAATGTCTTCATTGTTGGTGGATAGCTTGAATCAAGGATTGATAGTGACTCTAAAGGCAAATCATCAAACATTTCTTTATCATCACAACCGTGGTAAACAAACAAATTGTTTACAACTTACACACTAATTTATTTTCGCTTTCTCTCTCCAAGCATGTCAAAAAACAAAGAGCTACGGGAAGGACGAGGGATGGGGCGACATTTCCACTGAGCATCTCCCTCAAACCAAAATATGGCAAGGATTTGAAGAAGCTTGATCGTGACAAAAAACTCCCCGAGGATCAACTTTTCTTCAAGGGCGTGGTCTGGGTATTTGCTAACATCAGTGGACTAGTGACGTTCACACCTGATGGAGTGATCCATTCCTGCAATCACAACTTTGCTCTTATGCTCTTTGGTTATGCACAGGAGGAGCTGGAAGGAAAGGTAACATTTGAATGCCCACAGTAGCAATGGTGATGATGAAGATGATGATGGTGACGATAATCGTGACGATGACAATAATGATGATGTTACTGATGCTGACAATGACGATGGCCTTGAACATTTAGCACTTTGTTTGATTGTTATAAATGATGGCTAAGATAATGGTTAATGTGAACAGTGCCTCATTTGAGAGTTTATGTGCTCATCAATTTAAAGCTTCAGCATCTTCCCCCCTCCCCCTCCCCCCCCCCCCCACAGGCATCCCATGGGCAAAATCATGCCAGTAATTTTCATAATCATGAGGATGACAAAAGTAATGATGACAATGCTGATGCTGACAATTTGAACTTTGCCCAGGGGTGGAGTGGGGAATTTGAACCAAGGGAATACAGTCATGTTTTAATTTTAAGTTTGGAGGAGTTTAACAGTAAATATTCTGCTATTGTGAGTAAATGGCTTAGAAGAAAATTTTCACAGGGTGAAATAAGGCTTACAAGCAAAAACCAAACAGCAGCACTAAAAATTGATATGTGATTTGGCTTAATTCTGCAGTATTTGTGGATTACACAAAGAATTGATTATTAAAAAGTTGTGCTAGAGTGAGGCATTTGAACCAAGAAAAAATTCTGTCAACTCACATTTGATTGGTATCATAATTCCTTTATAGCATGTAACTGATCT
>NC_142520.1:3807200-3844700 GCF_964205215.1 Stylophora pistillata
GAACCCGTGGATCAACTGAGAGCAATGTAACTAGAATATACAGTGATTTTACATGTACTAAAATCCATTATCATTTTATTTCAAAGGTAGATGTAAGCCGTCAACCCACAAGAGTCCTCCCCAATAGATCCGACATATTTAGGAAAGGGTCCGCCATCTTTAATAAGACCCATGCTCGCTCCAGAGTTCTAAGGCTGCTCTGTAATTCGCATCCCATCATTGCTCTTTCCTATGCGTCTCATATCCGTGAACAAAAAGATGCGTTATCGTTTATGAGCAATTCTCAAATGGTGGTTTACACGGTTGAAAGTTTTGTCCATGAGAAGAAATTTTTTACTAGCTTTGCTTACGCTGTCAAATATAGCTATAATCAAAGTGTGGTAAAGGTGTAAGGGTTGGCAGGGGAGAGAACACCAGAGGAAGGGTGGAGACAAGGGAACAGAAAAACAGTAAGGATGGATTTAAATGATCTTTCCTTTTATTTTTCAAATTCACCAACTCTTAGAGTAGTAGCAAGGCTCTCGAAAGTGGAAATTACATATACGCTTGCATTCCGAGCGGTCGCTAACTTTTAGCAAAGCATCGAGTTTGATCAAACAGTGACAGGAATGAAAATGGTGAAGACGAGAACGATAATGATGAACCAGCTTTCTCTTTGGCACCTGTGGTAAATGGTAAAGAGGTGGAAAGGGGGCGTGCACTTCGCAAATTTTAACTAGGGTATATTGAGATTAAATTTTCAAGTCTATCTTGGTTTAGATAGATTGTGCGACCTCATCATAATGGAATAGCTACCATAATACCACGCGGTATCGCGTAGTAACTGTCGCGTTCTGGTTGGTTTGAATAATGTTCCCTTCATCGGCTATGAAGTGTTGTAGTCTAATAAAGTTTCCATTATGTCTTTATTTGAAGTATACTACAAGCTTTTTTCTAATTATCAATATCAATAGTGCAAAAATTAATTCATTCGGATACTGACTGATTACATATTAAATGATTCATCATGATATATTTTAAAGCGGTCTTCTCTGGCAATTTGATTATAAGAAATGATTCCACCTGATCATATAACCTAAATCCGTAGTTAAGGAGGTTACCCAGCAGCTGGAGAAAAATGTTTCAATTTGCTATAGAGCTCATAAGCTATAGTCTAAGCAACATAAGTGAAACTGGTAATAAATGCATACAGTATTCGCTCAATTCTAGGGGAAGATATAAGTTCAAAGTCTACTCTCGATCCTCCTGAGGAATCCCAGCGTTAGCGTGACTCTGAGGGGTCTGAGAGTTCTTTGTGTTGTCAGCTTGCCTATGATTTAATGCACTTGGGTTGATATTCTTGGAATCTTCTTTTAAAACTCCCTTTTATCTAGAAAAGAGGTATAAGGAAATTAGAGGTACCCATCTTTGTTACCGGTTTTTCTGGATATAGATCACGAAGATTCAAAACTCATATATACCTCACTATTTCTCAGGCAGTGAAAGAAGAAAATAGAGAGTCCCTTCAGAAAAAAAAAAAAAGTGGAGATTTAAATTGATCAGTTTATAAATATACAAATAAACAAATAGATGCAAAAATAACAAAAAAGCTTAAATCGGCTTGGTCCTTTTATCGTATGGTAGCAACCAAAAGCATTACACTTTTTTTTGTCACGAATGTAGGGCTGTGTCCTAACAACTCAGCCAGAGCTCTTCTATTGTTTCTTAAATGTCTTCTATCGTTCACTCGCCTAAGAGTTATTTTTCAGAATATATCTCTATCCTTCAGATTTAATAGATTCATTGTGACCCCATTATTAATGTTTAGCAGAGGTAAGGCTTTGGAGATAAAAATAAAAGTGCGAAAGGACGTCTTAGATAATCTTTTCAGAATGGAATGGTGGGTCTGGTGTCCAAAAGAGAATCTGCGTCATCCTTAGATATGGAGACACTTTAAGTATTTCTGAAGCTCATCTTAGTACGCCCTTATTTTATCCAGTGAAAAGCAAACTGCCTTAAAGCTTAACAGCACTTTACCTGAGTAGAGTTAAGGATTACAAAAATGTAGGAGAAGGCGATGTGTAGTGGCAAAAGGAAGCCAATCAGCCATGTAACACCCAGCAACGGAGCTAACACGACGCATGCACGGATGCCCAGCCTGTAATAGACCAAATGACATAGGCTTTCATCTGAATTCTTATCTTTTTCCCCTTCAGCGGAAATAATGGAAGACTGACAATCTAAGTTTAAACTGAAAGTTATAAATACACTGGACATAATGGTGGGGGTGACATAAGAAGCAGTTTGAAGGCTGTCCATCGAAAACGCAATTTATAAACGACAAGGTATTATGCGAGACTATTTGAAGTCTTACCTCTCCTCTAAAATAATTAGCTTTATAAAGACATTACAGGGAGAAACATCTCTTATCATCCCACCTGATCTGTTCAGTCTGGTTATCCTTCACCTGTTGGATTGTTGTCATTTCCTTGATAACTCGCACAAGGATTACCATGTTAATCTTCAGGGATTTAAAAGGAAAAAATAAAAATAAAGTAAGAAAAGTACGTATGATGCACGATCCTCGCAGTAGAAAGCGCTATTTATGTAATAGCGAAAATCAGACCTGAAAAAAATCAGGCCTGTACGGGATTCGAACCGCTGACCTCTGCGATACTAGTGCAGTGCTCTACCAATTGAGCTAACAAGCCAACTGGGAGTAGGCCATTAAGTTGATTCGTAATAAACCCGTGATGATAAATCAGATACAATGAATATATGAAGTTCATATACAGGTCAGTGGTTCGAATACCGTACAGGCCTGATTTTTTTCAGGTCTGATTCTCGCTATTACATAAATAGCGCTTTCTACTGCGAGGATCGTGCACCATGCGTATCTACAACCGCAGTTCAAATATATGAACTTCATATATTCATTGTGACCAAAGTAAGAAAAGAGAAAAAAAAATAACGATCGATATTTTTTTCTCTCTAGCTTCTGCCATACGTTTTGGGAAGAGGACTTTCAAAGACCCATTAAGAAAATTTATGGTTGTCAAAATACTGTTAAAATCAATTTTGAAACAACTGTATCTAGATGACTGAGCCCATATTCATTGAGAAAATTCAATCTATGGCAACTTACAATTGTGATTAGTCCAACAAAGGAAACAAATATCCAGATGATATTGTTAGAGGAGGACATCCAGCATCTTATAATCAAAACAATAAAGTGCACAGGTCTAGCTTTCAATTTCGTTTTGTCCGTTTAAATAAAAGAATTAGGGGATATTTCATGTCAGAATGTGAAATCAAAACCCAAAGGATGGGGCAGCACGATGCCTTTATATTACTTTGCAAAATTACGAAAAACATCATTCTGGATGATAACTTAAATAGCTTCCTGGTCTAGCACACGAAGAGACTGATCCACAGTTTGAAAGAAGGAGGTACCTAGTGAAAAGGGTGAGGTAAAGGCCATTTTAGAAGGCCGGGGAGGGGGGGCTGCTGGTATCAAGTTTCGTAAAATTTAGTACCCGTTCTTGTCTTCCCTGAGTCCTTGATAACGATTTACCAATATCAGGAGGCAGGTAAAGGGGAAATTGACACCCTCGCCCCTTGTCTTTTTCAGGTTCACATTTCCAGGCCCTCTCTACTTTTTAAACGGTTGATAAAATTAGAAAACATTCAAACTTCACTTTTTATCGGTGACATAAGTTTCTATTCCATCTTTTCCTGCGGCAATACCTAGAGATGCAGTAACTATGATAGTAGGAAGTCCTGAAGCAAAACAAACAATAGAAAACGCCATTTTAGATCAGTAATTAAAAGCTACTGGTTTATGTAGGACAAGACAGCAAGAATAACCGAGATCTAGGGCTATTACATCCGCCTCAGCCAATGACTGTACAAGTTGAGGATTTGAATAAACCGACGCCTCTTTGTTATCTGCGAAAATATGAAGTTTCAATGTGATTTTTATATTGTTCATCCTCGAAACCTTTTGTTTGTGGGTATAACGTTACTAAAACGCATCTAATTACAAAATTGCTTCGTTTTTTGGCCATTAAGATCAACGCCGGTGACATTCTGCATAAAACCAAGTCTAACCAGCTCCAAAAATACGATACGCCCTCTTTAGTTACCAATCAAGACGATCCAATGATTTTCAAACAGCGCGCGTATTCATTTGAAGACGTAAAAGATATCGCCATTACATGAAAGTCTGTTCAAATTTAGAGTTCTCTCAATGTTTTCATGGCAACTATCTTTTCACGCTTATAACCTCTATTTTAACTCTAATACCTACTTCTGCATTGGTTTTAAGCCAATCAGAATCAAGATATCCTGCTAAGTACATTAATTTTATAGGTCCAATCCCATCTGTGACTGGTAGTGCACCTTACCCCAGCAAAAGCCATGACAAAGATAAATTTTATCGGTGATGTTGTACACCTTTACAACAAATAAGTAGATATAAATACCCTCGACAAGCATCCAGCAACAGGAGACCATCAGGAAATACTGCAAAAGAGCTGCTCCAGCTACACAACCAGCCTGCAGGGAATAGATAATCCATAAAAATGTAATAATTTGCCATTTTTCGAGGTAATAATCCGAACACGAATTAAAAAAAGAGAACCGCAACAAAACAGAACAAACAAATGAAAACTACAAAATAGAAAACATGCAAACAGACAAACAAACTGGAAAAGAGAATTACTCGATCGATCACTCAGTCTGAAATCAATCAGTCAAAATAATAAGAAGCTGAACCAAAGAGAAAAACAAACAAACAAGCACAAGAACAACTAAATAAGCAACAAGAAGGAAGAGTTTAACAGGTCACCTTGTTTTCTGTGGCATCTATTCCAGCAAAAAATATGATATGTCCTGCTCCAATGCAGGAGGTCAGACTAACCCGAATGTGACACAAAGGTGAATGTCTGTCTCTGAAGGGCACAGAATAAATAAAAACAAACAAGTCGTTAAATAGCGACTTAATGAGATTGATTAAGCGGCAAGACAAATGCAAAACTTAGGCGAATGAATTGGGAAGGAAACCATCAGAAATACAACGGTAAATAATCAAGCAAAAAAAAGACATATATGTGCTGAGACTATCCTTTTTTTTTTAAATAAATTATTTGGTAAATAACGGCTGTATACAAGAATATTTACGAGAAGGTTTTTCTTTTACTAACAATTTGTTTGAAGCTATTTTAACTCCTTGGCGAATTTTTTTCAAAGAAAATCAATCTCAGAAGGTCCAATTTCTTTTCCAGACGCGCCAAGGAACTAGTCTGATAACTTGAGAAACGGCGATAACCTCCCAGAATTCAGTTAGATATCACTGCGTGTTTATTGAATTTACTTACGTGAGCTGAATATAGCTGATAACTGTGAGTACGACTCCAGTGAGAGATAACGCCATCCCTACTTGAGTGAGGATTGTCAGTATTTTGTCATGTTCATCTGACGAACGAGTTTCATCCTGATTGAAAAAGTGATATCGATAATAATTTGATTTGGATCAAAGAAAATGTTGTCTATTACAATAAATATAGGCAATTGCAATACCTGTTATAACCTTATGTGGCTTTTGAGATTTATATGATTTTATTTTTTGGAAAAAAAATATATGTATGTATATTCACCTTTCCGTTAGCACCATTGTCGTTTAAGTCCATGAGCACAGCGAAGTGGGTCAAGTGATTGCAAACGCATTCCGTTTGTCTATCTGATATCATGTTTGTTTGACATCCCTCACTTGACCAACTCCCACAGCTGTAAAAAAAGGAAGAGACAAGGACAGACAGGATTCAAAATCACTTATTCTATTGCAAACCCTTTCCCCCTATAATGGAAAAGTGTTCAACTCATTCCACTTATTTCTCAAACGGGCTTTCTGATACTTTAAGCTTCCATTCAGATAGTTTTGGCTCCTATGACAGCTGTAACAATTCACGTTAATAACAGTTTTGTAACTATGGTACTTACTTGTCTTCAGAGAAGTTCCAGAATACACATATTCTTTTTTTACGATTCACCTAGGAGAAAAAAATAATCAATTATGGTGATTCATGACGGTGATAGGACCGTGTGGAGTCCAACTTGGTCTGTAGTCAACAAGTCGGTTTGTTAATTACGAGTATGACTACAGACCGTTCTGTTACCAATTAAGAGCCACTGACCATAGATATCGAGAATCCGCCGACAGTTGCAAAATTTGGTTACTTTATTTCAACGGGTCACTATTCAGACTTAAACGTAACAAAATAACAAGAAACTTATATTTTCAAAGGGATAAAAGAACCATATGCTAGCACACAAAAGGAAATTTAAAAGCGGGACTACATCGCGTTGTGGTGTACGAAGTTGCTGAATCTGCATAGTTTTTCATTGATTTGCGAGTGGGACGGGGGGAGGACAGCTATTCAGGCGTATTTTGAACTCTCGATTTACCGGATAAGAAGAGCGGGATGGAACTTTTTGATATAATTTTTGAGAACGTTTCATCAAAAGGGTCGTCCTTTAGGAAAAATCAAATGAATTAAGGCATCTTGCAACTGTCGGCGGATTCTCGATATTTATGGTCAGTGGCTCTTAATCATAACCATTATAATTTTCCAGAAAGAAAAAGAAATACAGTAGGGAAAAATAGAGACAAGGTCCCAACTACCTAATTCCTCCATTTTGGAAGTTTCCCAGTTGTGATGGTTGCTAATTAATTAATTAATTAACTAATGCATAAATTTAGTTGAGTGGACTTGGTATGATTGGCTGCTTTAACCGTCTGATTAAAAGTGTCCGATTATATCCAACTGTTCGATTAAACTGTCCGATTACAACTCTACAGAATAAAGCAGCTAATGCACAAAACACATTTGAGGAGGTTATAATGGTTATGATTGAAGGAATAATATATCAGGGCTTCAGTGCTCGCCTTAGTGATGCCTTACTAGTGGCAGACTAGTAAAGACGTCATAGTTATTCGCCTTTGTCACGGCCCGCCATCTTGGATTACGTCATTGAATATTTTACATGAGGTCGAGGCCACGCGTGGTAAGTTCACAAACAAAATGGCGACTAGTAGCGATAGCGTTGAACTCGAATTTTGGCACAAAAATATAACAAAAATACCCAAAGTTACAAACTCTTTTGTTGAGGATTTTGCTGAGAAGAACCTACCGATCAAAGCCACTGTAACAAGAGGATATAAATTCTTTCACGAAGAATATATTCACGATATTGAAGGTGAGCCTCGTTGACCTCGTGGTAGCTTTCTTTGTTTGACTGTCTTTCCAATATTTTGTTTCTGTGCTCAGTGTTTTGAGTTTTAACTCTTTTTTCTCGGTTTTTAACAGTAAAACTTTGCAAGGAAGAGGATTCAGGAGTAGTGGCTCGGGCTAAATGCTTCAGAAGTATGAAAAAGAACGAAGATCCTCACAAGTTGTCTGTTGTGTTCGAGAGCTCCTCTATTGAGGCTAGCATCAACAAGTATATGTGTAGTTGTGCTGCTGGACAAGGTCTTTGCCATCATGTTCTTGGATTGCTCTATACTCTTGCCCATTTCCAGCTATTAGGCTTAAAAAGTGTCCCGCCAATGGTTTCTAAAACATCAAAGGCACAGGTAAAATTTAATAATAATAATAATAGATTTGATGATAAACAATAAGAAAAAACAGTCATTAATGTATAGAGATTTGACTGTATCTTAGCAATATTTTTCCTTAAAAACTCCTTTTAATCACACTGCTGTTTTTAAACATAACACAATAAGCAATTTTGAATTCATATAGTATATTTGTATATTATTTTTTTGCAGAGATGGCATATCCCCAGTCGTAAAGAGGGCATTAAAGCAAGGCCAGTGACAGATTTGATTATACAAAAGTCAAAGCCAAAAGATAAATTGCATGAACCTAAAAAGAAGAGAAAGGTGTGTGGTGTGGCAAGCACGATCTACAAACCCTTCCAGCAATCATTAAGTAGCCTTGACTTGACTAGTGTGCTGTCGCCACAGTTTGAAAATCTCAACAATCAACCTGGATTTATGAGAATATGGGAAGATGAACAAAGTGAGCCTCCAATTTTAGTAGACTCGGCCTTTGGAAAGGTGCCAAAAGGCTGTGTCATAAGCTATCAACAGCCATTGAAAGTTAAGAGCAATATTAACATACAGCTACCTGCATTCAACTTTCCATCTTTAAGCTATCCAAATACAGTGCTCAATGAAAAACAAGACCTTTTCTTCAGCTCCCTTGCAATATCAGGTCAACAGTCTATTGACTTTGAAATGGAGACAAGGGAACAGTCAACTACAACAGCATGGCATGAACTAAGGAAGTTTTGGCTTACAGCTTCAAATTTCAAGGATATATGCTCAAGAAGAAAAGACCATGAAATCCTTTCTACGCGTTTACTAAAGGGAAAAGTAATCCAAACTGCAGCCATGAAATATGGGATACAAAATGAGGGGGTAGCTGCTGATATGTACAAAACACAGTTTGGCAGAGACACTCACCTAGTAGGTTTTCTTATAAACCCATGTCTCCCACACCTAGGCTGTAGCCCAGACAGAAGAGTGTTTGACGACACTGAACAACATCCATGGGGCCTGATAGAAATAAAGTGCTCTCTCATTGTTTATCATGCATTCAAATACTGTGACTAAGTTGGGTGTATTTCAAGCCATTTCATAGTTTTTTACTGTTATTAAACAGAACATTCTGTACAAACATGATAAATAAAAATACATGAATGACTTCAACAGGTTTTGTATTTAAACCCCAAAAGGGCATTTTTATAATATTTGGCAATAATGAAATTTGTGAATAAATGTAAAGTTATTAAATTCATAATTTTTTTTCCAAAAAGCTAGTTTGAAAGCTTGCATTGAATCTGTAAAACAAAAATAGTACTAACAATATAATTTTTACTGATTTTACTGTTTATTTTAATGCCTAACCAATATGCCATGTACATACGATACGATTGTTCGATACGAGCTTGCGCTGCCTCAAGTAGCTCTTCTACAGGCTTTTCGGGTTCAGTAAATAAATAATCATGTAGGTTGACAGTAGGTGTTATGATTGTGGTGTCAGTAGTTACGGTGGAGTCCTCCATGTGGCTGCTAGTATCGATGACATTTTCGTCTACGCTTGAATCTTCGATGGGCCCAATTTCGACTGTGGGAATGTAGAAAATAACATGTTTAGAAATATTTAGGGCGGGCCTAAAGTACGATTTCATAAAAAATAAATACCTGTAGAGGAGATTGGCTGTATATTATCCACGACATCAATCTCGGTTGTGTTAGTACGTGTTGTGCATTCGCGTTTCGTTGGTGACTTTCGTTTCTTTGATAAAGTTGTCCATTCAAAAACGGATGGTACAGCACCATTAACGAGTACACTTTTTCCTGTTAGCGTTTTTTTTATATCTGTGGGTTTAAAATGATCAGAGCAAACTCTTGTACTGTTGGTTATCTGAAAGATATCGGAAAAAATATAAGGTTTGCTATATAAACAACGCTGAAACGACGCTAAACTGAACTATGATATATAAAAGGCCATTTACCTTGAAGGACCGGCCGACATCACGCTTAATTTTTATAATCCACTGTCTTCTTAAGTCTTTGTCTTTCGGGAATTGATGAAAGGTTATATTAGACTGCACTTTTGATCTATTGTTATTGCACTTAGGAACACAACAGTGATCTTTGTTCGGCATGATCGCTCGAGTGTTCAGTGTGTCAAGAACCACGCGTGACCTCGTTTTCATGCCAAAAAGCATTACGTCATTTTCAAGATGGCGATACCGTGACAAAGGCGAATAGGATATCAGTGTAACCCTCCAAATTAGATCATGTAGTAACCCTCGACATGAAGGTTTCTGGAACTTCTCTATTAATGAAGTTTTAGTTTGTTATTCAGAAAGAGCGAATTTGTTTTCGCCAGATGTTTCGTTTTTAATAATTCTAATTCAGAAAAGTCTCGGATGTGAAATTGTGGAAAGCCCCCCGGTATCTGAGACTCTCCCCCTTTGTGAGAGGTTTAAGATGACAAAATTTGTAAATGTCGCAGTGCCTAATGGGATGCAATGCTGATTTACATTTCAGGTCTTGGAAAATCTTAAAATTATGGGCTGGTTATCAAATCTCAATTTGAATTGGGGTAAAAGGCGACATAATGTTCGCTCACAAGAAGGATGAATAAACTGTTGGTGTCCCCCTTTTTTAAAACAAACAAAAAAACAAGCAAAATCCAACTAAATTAAAAAAAAAGTGCGCACACAACGAAAGATCGACATAGATACCTTCATGTTCTTAAAAACCAATGTGACATTTTCTGTCAGAAGTTTAGGCTGAGGGTCAATCACGGCGGACATAATTATACTGTCAAGTATCCTGAAATAAAACAAATTATATCATCGCAAAACCAGTCCATCCTCAGCTATTCAAACCAAATACACGTACCTTGTTTCTTTATCCTCCTCAGTTTCAGCTGAGTAGTTTGATATAAAGTCATATAGCTTGTTATATGCCACTCCAAGTACTACCGTGTCTGTTTAACAAGGAAACGAGAACTGCATTGGTTTTGGTTTCCAAAATTTTGAGTTTTAGTTTTTGGAAATACGATTATCACTCATAAATAATCAGGGCCTTGGTGTCATTACAGGCAGGTGATTAATGGAAAAGTACAATATCTAGTACTATTGAAAAAGCATAAAGTTTCTTCATATTGTGACGCCCTACAATAAAGAGAGAGTCGAGAAATTCCAAAACGAAAACCGATTCAGACTAAGGAGGGAAAAAGAAAAAGAAAAACTCACTGTATTAAGTGTAAACTACCTGCATATTAATTGCAAATTTGGAGAACAGATACACTGACGAATTGGCCAGGAAATGGAGGACAATTGTCTTGAAAGCAAATATTCAAAACAAATAAAGGTACTTACATGGATCCATATTAGCTTGGGAAATGTTGATAAAGTTCTCCCCATTGCTTCCATTAAACAAAAAGTCATTTCCTTTCACGAGGACATATCTGACTTGAAAATCTAGATTGATAAAAATAAAAAGTGGAGGAGTATCGACATACATTTTCACCCGTCTAAACAGTACAACTGCATATGTGTACCAAGAATACGCGACGACCTACACAGCTAAATTTTATCCAGTCGTACCTTCCCAAATTTATGACTTTGCAAGCCGATAATTTCCCGGATTCTACAACTGAAAATAACAGTCAATGCTTTCGATCTTGCAAACGAAAAAAAGTTAAATTTTTCTTTAGTTGATGTACAAAGAATAGCCATGCTGGCTCTAAATCAGTGTACACGTAATGCTCGCCAGAACTTATACAGGATAAAGCTCTTTTCCAAAAAAGCGAAGAAAGACTATACTGCACCCACTCAGATCTTCATCGACGTGAGTTGATTCGGGACGTGTCGCCACCAGCTGATTTCTTCCAAAGCTTAACAAAAAGTCTTGAAAAATAAACGCAGCAAAAATGGTATCGCCCAATTTTTGATCCTTTGATGACTGTAAGAACTCTTGTGAACTGCTGCCCCATATACTTGAGATTGAAGCTCCAAAATGTTTTTTTGCATCCTTGAGGAGAAGAGGTGCGATTAAATGAGTTTTGAAAAGTGACTAATGCTACATGTAAGTTATCTTTTCAGAGAGTGATCGAAACAACATTACCCGATTGTCCGGGTGAGTGTAGCCCTGAGAAGGAGAGTTGTCGATGGTGGTGAATGACGTTTCGACAACCTTTGCGGACGTCATTATCAGATTGAAGTAAATATATTGACTATTGACTAAAAATGAAAATCTTACCTCAATACTAATTGTAGTTGGATCATCTCTTGGACTGATGGACCAGCTGCAATCTAAATAAAAGCCAAGAATATAAAATTACAATTATATCATACGAAAAGTTTGACTGTAAGTAATATGCCTATTATATATCAGAGGTTTCCCCAAGTCTACCCAGTTCAGCGGAAATTGCACAGAGACACTGGACCATAGAATAGTTCGCAGTCTTCATGGCTTCTTTCGAATAATAACATGTTGCAAAAACGCGGTACACTACTAGCATCGCTGAACAGTTATAATGTGCTATAATGTGTTATTGTATATGGCATACAGACGTTTTTACTGCATAATAATAACAATATATGCAGAACACGCGGAGGTGGGAAAAATCAGGATAGACTGTACGGTTATAGACAAGGAAAGGAAGAAAGTCGTGTTACTTGAAATGAGCTGTCCATGGGTCAGTAAAAGAGAGATCAAATGTGCTGAGAAGACGAACAAGTACGCCCCACTGCGGTACGAATTAAGAAGGAGATACCCAGAGTACAAGATTGAGCAGCATAGCATCTTAATAGACGCACTTGGAGGGAGCTCCTGAGGGGTCCAGGAAAGCATACGCCAACTGGTTGGAAGTGGCCGATGTCACTCAGTGCTATGGAACATTCAGAAAGCTGTAGTCTCTAGCTCCCTTAAAATTGCCAGGACTTTCAAGGTCCTATCGGACTAAGTTTTTCCAACGACGTCAGTTTTAAGTACAGTTTTTAGAGCATTTATCTCCATTTTAGGGTCTATGCGTATAACATTTTAGAATTTCTTTGGTTTATTTGCGTCTGGACCTGTAAGGTCCTATCGGACTAAGTTCCTTAAACGACATTAGGTTCAAGCATAGTTTTAATAGGTTGAGGGAACATTTATTTCCTTTTAGGAAATCAGTTTTTTTTTAAGTTTAGCTTTATCTATGTAGTAGTGAACATTGAATAGGCTACGCCTTTGGCACCCTATATCAATTTTATTTGTAATCTGAAGCATTCAGAAGTGTATACTGCGATAATCATAATAATGAAAAGAACACAACAATATAGTAACAACTGTTACAAGAGGAAGAGGAAGAGCAGAAAAGTCAAAAGAAAAATACAGAGATTTTTTCTTTTGTAAATAAACGTACTTGGGTATTTCACTCCAATGACAATTTGGAAACATTTGCAGTGTTCTACTTCAAAGATTGAATTCTCGGTGCTGCTCGGGTTATAGATTTGATTTGAAGAATATTTAAACACTTCAAAGCAAGACGGATTCCCTGTCCCTCCTCCACAAAAAAAGGAGTTAATTCCATCGCACCATAAGCCTCTGCTACCGCTGGAGGAAGACGGACGGCATTTTATCTTGCGCCATGTTTTCATGGGAAATCCTCCAAAGCTCAATCCATTACATTCACTTTGATTCAATGATGGGGCAGTTGCACACTTGTCATCTGCAGTACAACAAAAATTGCGCAAAAGAAAACAGATAATCAATCATCTCTCAGACAAAGTAGCATGAAATGAATAGTAATAGAACTTTAATCAATTTTGAGAATATAAGAAAAAAATTGTTTTTCAATTGCATTGTATTTTTAGTAAAAGAGGATACGTAAATATAATTCTGTTTTTTTTTTTTATTGAAAAGTTACCATTGACGCTCATTGTCATTGCATGACTGTCTGGATTCGTTTCTTGATGGATAAAAGTTGGAAGCGTGAGAATTCATTACACATCAGTGCATTGCATAGTTTGAGCAAAATCAAATTTCTGGGGATCATTCTCATATAGGAACTGTATTAATTATCTAGAGGTTTTTTTCTATTCATTCATCTTGTTTTAACTTTGCTAAGTTAGCTGATAATAAATTACTTACTTTGTTCCGCTCTTGTCAAGCAGCTTTGCACAACTGCGGGTTAAAAATAAGGAGAAAGGAACTGTGTCTTTAAAAGAAAATAATTCTAATAACAACTAAAGCAATAATTATTGTTAACTATATAACCATCGATGTAGCTTAAGAGTGGGAATTTTGTCGCGGCGTTACAAAACTCCAGGGTGTAGTTAAGCCCACGAATATTCAATGGTTGTGAAACGCACAGTTCCAATTTGTACTATGTTACAGTTTAATTCAAACCGACAGAGAAATGCTACTTCCACGAACTCAACTACTCTTTTAAAAGACTTGGAACACTATTACCATGGAGCTACTCCAAAACGCATTACAGCAGCTATCCTAATTAAAGTTACTTATGCCTACTACACTTTATACTTAGCTGACTACTGACACACATTCACATACAGTTTGGATATATCAACAAAGTTGAAATGGTAAATTGGCCACCGTAACGATTACAAAAGCTGACGTTTCGAGCGTTAGCCCTTCGTCGGAGCGAATAGAGGAATGTGTGGGTTGTGTGTGCCATGGTCCCACCAATAACGTAGCTCCATTTTCGGCCTATAAAAGCACACACAACCCACAATTCCTCTAATCACTCCGACGAAGGGCTAACGCTCGAAACGTCAGCTTTTGTAATCATTGTGGTGGCCAATTTACCATTTCAACTTTGTTGATATATCCAAATTATCTCCTTACTTCCACCGACGCAGCCCCAAACAGTTTTTTTCGAAACTATCAGCCTTTATTCACATACAGTTGTCTGCAAATTTCCTTAAAATGAAAGATCTTCTATAATAGCTCTCTCTTGGTATAGCATTCCAAACAGTCGGTCACTCCCGACAAAGGCAAACAACTCCTGCTACACGACTGAGTCCTAATATATCTTTACAAAATATTTCAGAAAATTCCAGAAGCTTATGACACAACTAGTTTGGTAGTATTATATCGTAGCTACATAATTTGATACAACTGTTCCAGAAAGCTCCATGGAAAGTTTATGTACGTCAGTGAGCATGACTCGGCATTCCAAGAATTTCTAGATACTTATTTTTACAGTCACTATCCACGACTGGTAACTCATTTCATATGGTTAAATAGTTACAATTTATCTGCATATTGTCCCATGGTATCCAGATTAATAGAGTCAAATCGCAGGGCTTCATCTAAAAAGCACGCGGGACTCAAAGTTTTCGCATGAAATAGAGGCTAGCGGTAAGCGAGTCCAAGATGACACCCAAACCCTGAAATTCCACCGTATTCAGAAAGAAGCAATACGGATAGAATGCGTTCTCGTTAAGTCGGACTCAATTAATTTGATGATTGTGGTATACAAAATAAACCTAACAGCAGAAGTGAACCACCGCAAGACTTCAGTTAGCACACAGCTTCTTACAGCCCCATCCCAACATTTTTCAGAATTAGATGTCATTGTTCAGGTGTTATTGAGACATTGTAGAGAGCTGAGCATACCCCCAATATAAAACTGATAAAGAGCAAGGTTAAACTATTTTTTCTCTCTGAAAAGTGAAATATACATTGGGTTGGGAATATACATACAGTAATCAATGCCTGTTAATTACAGGGTCCTATAAGGAAGTAGTTGAGTTAAAACCTTTATCAGTGTTACATCTACTAACCTGAAATAATGTTAATGGCAGGCTTTGCTCCCACCCGATTTGGAATGAGCTCTTACCAAAGTTTTCTGAGTTAAATCGATTTCACCCCTAGGTTTGATTGAGTTCACTTCCCCCTCTAAGTATCTTTATGTAATAAAAACATATCCTGAACTACCAGAGAATGAAAAGATTGACTATTTCTTTTTTCTTCAGACACGACGCAAGATTTGTCCTTATATCCTAAATCTTGGAGTGCACTCAAAATGTGGAGTGCAAATTTGATTGAGTGCGAAACCTCCCTAATTCGGTGTAAGAGTTTACTTACAAAGGGTTTCCTGAAAGTTAACTAGGCGGCAGCAACTAATACCATCTGGGTAGCAAGAGGGGCCGAATTCAAAGGAATTTTCCTGCCTACAAGTTTGAACTCCTTAAGGCGCTGATTAAATCGTTCCACATGAATTCTAGCTTTGGCAATCCGACGGGTTTCCAGTTTTTCTGCAACACTGAGACTTTTCCTCCCTTTCAAAAATGGACGGATTTTCAGTTCCACTTGTACAGGATTCAGGAGCTCACGCACTGTGAAACCACGGTCAGCCAACGCTAAGTCATTAGGTTTCAGGTACCTCGTGATACCACTCTTCCTTGAAGATTTGGACATCATCAATATCCCCTTCAAACAAATCAGACAGAAAGCAGGCACCACCATCTGGGGTCACTGCGATGAGACATTTGAATATGTTGGTGTGTTTGTACGAAGAGAAGGTGTTACCTTGCCTGGCAAAGTTTCTGGAACATTCAACTGGAAATTCTGTACAGTCTACAGCACACCTTATGTTCTTCCTAATTTTGAAAACCTTAGGCAGGAACTTCCTGAGTTGTGATCTCTGCAGAGACATATAACTGTGCATGTCTCTAAATGTTTTATACATCAGCTGAGTGTAAGTGGTGAATATCTTTCGCAGCTGGGTTTGCTCTATATCCCTGTCCGGAGTGCTGAGAAGAACTGCCAAATTCCTGAGAGAAAAACCTCTCCTCAGTCTCACTAGGCACGTAAATAGTTGCTCTCTTGTTGAAAGCTGACAATTTGGACCCGTGTTTGCTTTTTCCATCGCAGAGGAAGCCTTACAGACTTATTTAACGAAGAAACATGGTCAGGGAAAATATGGAGAGCTTCAAACTGTGAAGATGTGAGGCCAACGAAATGTTTCATGAGGGATAAATTTTTCACAATGTCTTCGTAAGACAGACTACTTACGATCTTGGGAGCCTGATAATGTGGTCTCTTCAGGGCGACTTCGTTCTTCAAAATCATTGTGTCAACCTTGGCAGAAAGAATGTACCCAGAACATGCAGTCTGTGAGCCTTGATCAGCGACCAAACTTCCAGTCACAGGGTTTTCATACACGTGAACACAGACATTATCTTCAGTTACTACTGTTGAATCGGTTACAGGCGTGATAGAATACCTAGTTTCCTCTAGTTCGTCGATCGGCAAAGAAACGTCTAATTACTTTTCACACTTATCCTCAAGAAGCAATTCTTTCTTTCTTACTGGCTCTGATCTTGGTTTTGGTGCCTTTCGCTTTCGAGCACGTGCACGACTGGCTTCTGCTGGCTTTAGATTTCCCTTTAGAGGATCGGGATGTTCCTCTGTGGGGCCTTTTTCGCCGGGTTAATGAAGGGCACAAATGTTCGTATTTCTTGAGATATTATTTTCGTTAGAGAATTCCCTCGAACAAGCCACTAACCATCTTCTGCACCTCTCGATATTTTGAGTCGGTTTAGGAAATGGGATGAAAGCTTTCTTTCGGGACTCCTCCAACTCTTTGAGTGATTTTGGCTATTTCTCCGGGTACCTTGAGTCGGTTTTGCAATTACCCCAACGGCAATCCTTGGTACCAACCATTTTTCTTCCTCCGAGGAAGTACAGACCACGATTTGCTCGATTTTTAACAATTTTTGTTCACATACTGTCGCCAACCGGCATACATTCGCTTATGGCGGATCGCAATGTTTGTCTGAGTCCGCGGGGGTCTCATAAGACGAAATCTATTTTTAGAAATAGTGCGCGACGCCATGGGCTCTTTTACTCCTGAGAATAAATTCAATACCCGAAAATATATCGACGGAGACTTCCGCTTTCTAGCATATATCCTACAATTATGATTCTTAGCTTTATATCTATACATTTTTTTTAACTGAACTTTTCTGTTAAAAAATGTAGCATTAAATTGATCACGTGAAAAAAAGCTGACGCGCTAATGGTATAGTTTGTGCAAGTTTCAATCTTTTAATATTCACATTCAAGATGTACCTTATCTTATTGAATCAAATTTAAAATTGCGAAGGATGACGTATGTAAATAGTGCATTGATCTAGAGCAAAAAGCTTATTCGTCGCTTTTATTGGCATCCGAAATAGGATCTTTTTTCTATCACTTTTTTCGTAATAATCATGAGGAAATTCTTTTGACTTAAAGCACCGTTAGCCCCTACCTTTTTCTTTTAATTTTTAAATTTTTTAGTTGACGTTTTGAAGCTCGACCCTAAACATCTGGTTTGATGCAGTTCGTAGCGCTATTTTTCAGTGTATTGTTATTCTAATAAGCGAACGAGTTATTTTTTCTTCAAATAAGTTGCATGTTGATTTTCTTGTTTCTATCAAATATGGAAGCGCGTGTTTCAAATCGAAGGAAATCGGAGCGAAAAAGGCGATTATCTGAATACACTTTGAAGCAATATTAAGATGGCGTTGTATCCTTTTATAAAAATTCTGGTATAGGCCAATCATTATTCAATTAGAAATAAGTCGCAAAACTAAAACACATTTTAACTTTTTTGTTTGAAGGGGTGTTTTGATAAACTGCTGCAAGTTCCGTTTTGATAGCATTTCCGCTTTGATCATGATCGCAAAAAAAAACTGCCATCGCTTTTTAAAATATTTTGACGGTGCCTTTCGTCATTAATTGATCCTTAAGGGAATTACTGACCCATAAAAACATAGTTTTCCTAGTATATCTGTATATATTTAATTTTTTTAGTTAAAGAGACTTTAATTGAAATTAGAATACGGTTTCTGTCGGTAAGTGACAAAATTTGACAAAGGTATTAAGAAAGTAAAGACCTTTTTGGGGTTTTTCTTTGACGTTCTAATGACAAGGCAAGTTGCCTCTAGTGATAATTTTGATCAGCGTATGACGTTACTCACCTAGAATGAACGTCGCAGCCTGAAATGTGCTCGCCAAACCAGATAGCATTTTGATTATCCCTCCTGTTTGCACTCGATGAAAAGACTCTATCAATAGATGAAACTCCTCTCAATTGATCCACTCCCAATGAATCAAATATGACGAAGATATATATATATATTCACTCGAGGAGCTAATGATTCATCCAGTGTGTTTTTATCCATATGTCATCCCAGTTATATTACTGGTTATCACCTGCTCTACAATTTAGCACGTAATGCATTACTTAATATTTTAAATACAGTTTGTCATTAGTGACCCATTGACTTATTAATGAGTTTTTGTTTAAGAGTTTAAGAGCAGAAAGACTTAGGGATATAGTCTCGTGCAAGCTAGATGGTTCAAAGAAAAAAAAAGCCGCCTGAGGGGTAACAGTCGTATTGTGTCATCTGCAAGATAGCAGCATATGACTACAACTACCAGAATCCTTCAGGTTTTTCTTTGCTGCATTGTTTTGTTATTTTCAGTTAGGGCTTACTTTTCTACAAGCCTCTCAAGTCAACTAAATTTTTATTTCAAAATCAAATAATATTAAACTTTGCTATAGATAGCTATCGAGAAAATGCTTATTAAAAATATTAAAAATTATAGAATCGAATAAATAATAATGATTATAATCGTAACAAGGAAACTTATGTTTATAATATTAATTTGACTAAAAATTTCTATAGACTACTCCTAAAAACCATAATAATACATCGTGCTTTGCTTTCTCCGAAAAATCGAAAAGCTCAAAATACAGCTTGATGGCAACTCCCCCCTCCCCTCTACGTGAAATAATGAAAAATTATGCAACTCCGGCAACTTCTTACGCCGCAACGCGATGTAATCCTAAATTAATTGTTATGTTGTTATGTTCAAGTCTTAGACAGTTACCCGTTGAAATAAGGTACTTTGTGCCTTTGCCGCAGAGGTAAAATAAAGGTCAACTTAAATGGCAAGGGTCTGCCACATATAACGGGGTCTGCCATATATAATTACAGATCAAAAAGATGCATCGTGTTAAAGCTTTATTCTTATTGTCTAATTCATCTGATTCTTCTCTTTTGGACCGCTTTAAGCGGTGCCTCCAGCTTGAAAAGAGTTCGAGCTATTATGACGAAAATACAATGCGATCCGTTTAGTAGCTGTTTCGCAAAAGGTCATATACATTGTCATGTAGATGGAAATTCTTGTGAAGAATAACACTTATCTTACTCAGAGATTGATGTCATTGAGTTTTGTGCAATATTTGCCATGTCGTATACCCTTACGTTCAAGTACCTACAACAGAGATCGGTGTTACACATTTCTTTTATCCCAAAGGTAGTAATAACCCGATTCAGTCTGCTGACTTTTATTTTTTAGTGAAATCGTTCTAAAAATACTGCCTTTTTACACCTAGGGAATATGTACGGAAAAAAGTAAACTTGTTCTCCAAGAAAAACTGCTGGAAATACGCATGTTTAATGCCACAGGTCATCCATTTTATACGTTTATTAATTTTTTTTTGTGGTTTTGAGGGGGTTTTTAACCTAAAGGAGCAGCTTCTTGTCAATAGACTGTTAGCTATGGGCTTGAATTAAGTAATTAAATAAGTCAAATGAAAGAGTGATATCCCCCTCACCTGAAATGACTGTCATGAACTAAACTGCACCAACTGCCAACGTATAAGAAAGGTTTTTCGTAATTTAAAGCTTAGGATATATGCACACCCAACCTTGAGATGATAGTTTTTCTTCAAGCCATGTTTCGTCAATGCAGAAGGTAAATTTTCATTTGCCGCCAGATATCGCCAGCTGTGTATTTTTTCAGTGCCATCCTGATCTCATGGCGCTTAAACAATATTGGCCAGTGAATTTAAATTACTTTTCGTCCCCAACGTAGTATAGGTAACGAAGTAATGCATCCGCGTGTTTCGAAGAAAAAATCCGCATTACCTGTCTGTCCCGAAAGGGATCAGTTGGTAACTTTGCAATAATATACCGCATGCTAACAAGCTTGGTACCGGTGGAAATCGAAACGTAGTGCGAATTGATCTTTCAGGATATCCTTTAACTTTACAAACATGGTTTTACAAAAAAATTACTGAGTATAAAATCAACTCTCCTTTACGAAAAAAAAAGAAAAAAAAATTGAGTAAGACGAAGTTCCTCCAAAGAAGACCATTCGGCGGACTCAAAGAGATCGCCGACAACGGAATCAGAATTACCAGTAGTTAAAAAAACCGGTGGATAAACTGTGCACAAGGTAATACAAAGGGATTGTACTAAAATGCATGATATTTTGATTCCAGGAGACAGATTTTAGCCTTCTGCTCACAAGAGTCCTCTTCAACTGATCTGAATATTTAACAGTCGGTCCGCCATCTTTAATAGGATTCACGCTTAAGGCCAGACTCCTAAGTCTGCCCATTTCGAAACCCATCAATAATCTTTCTTATGCTTCTCATATACCCGCATAAAATTGAGTGTCAAACTGAGAAATTCTCAAAATGACGGTTACCACAGTCGAGTTTTTCGCCCAGGAAGGGAAGATATGAGTTGAAAGTGTACTCTCGATCCTCCTAAGGAATCCCAGCGTTAGCGTGACTCTAACGGGTCTGAGACTTCTTTGTGCTGTCAGCTTGCCCATGCATATGGTTTAATGCGTAAGTTCCGAACGGACATTTCATGATTTTAACATGACACAACTCCTAGTTGTTACCAGGTCGAGCGAGTGATCTTGTTCGGTCATGTGTATGAGGATTTTTTTCTGAAGATTGTGAATGTGAATCGTTTTCATCCTATCGATTTCGACGAGCATTTTTCAGTTATTTTGAAAGGAACCCTCAGATTGTTTGTAAGTGTTCGATATTTTGGTTTCTTTGGGCTTTGTATACTTTCATTTTGTCTTTATTTTGCTTCGCGTTTGCAAGTTTCGATTGGGTAATTCTACTTTCAGAAACATATTTGTATGCCTTCTATTTCGATGAACCTGGATTAAAAGACTCTCCTTTTGAAAGGCCCTTTTATCTAGAAGGGAAGTATAAGGAAACTAGAGGTACCCATCTTTGCTACCAGTTTTTCTGGATATATATCACGAAAAATCAAAATTTACATGTACCTCACTGTTTCTCAAGCTGTGAAAGAAGAAAACAGAGATTTCCTCAAAAAAGAAAACACTAGAGATTTAACTTTATCAGTTTATAAATAAACAAATAAACAAATAGATGCACAAATAAAAAAAAAAGCCGAAGACGTCGCTTTTATCGTATGGTAGCAACCAAGAGCATTACACCTTATTTTTCGCAGCGAATGTAGAGTTGTGTCCTAACAGCTTAGCCAAAAATCTTCTTTTCTCTCTTTCTGTCTCCGATCGTTCGCTCGCCTAAGGGTTATTTTTCAGAATACAACCCTATCCGTCATACTTAACCGATTCACGATGACTCCGTTATCATTGCAGAGATGAGGCTTTGAAGATAAAAAAGAGAAGTGCGAAAGGACGTCTGAGATAGTCTTTTCGGAATTGTCTTATTTTAAATGCTTATTTTAAATGTTTACATATTTTAGCTTACGTATTTATCTGATTCCATATAGTTGTGTAATCTGTGAGGGCCACAAGTTTATTAGCCTCCGGCTATTAAGGGCTACCCTCTTTAAATAAAGACTTACATTCATTCAAGGGTGGGTCTGGTGTCTAAAAGTGAATCTGAGTTATCCTTAGATATGGAGACGCTTTTAAGTATTTCTGACGCTCATCTTATCAGAAGGACGCCTTTATCTCATCCAGTGAAAAGCAAACTGCTATAAAGCTTTATAGTACTTTGCCTGAGTAGAGTTAAGGATTACAAAAAGGTAGGAGCAGGCTATGTTTCATGACAGGTTGGAAAAAAAAACGTGCACTTTAAGTACCTCTCGTTGTTCCAAGCAAAGCCTCAGAAAACTTTTCTAAAGCTTAGCGAGGGAAAACAGGAGGTACCTACAGTGCACGCATTTTCCGTCCTGTCATGGTAGCAAAAGGAAGCCAATCAGCCATGTGACACCGACCAACGGAGCTAACACGACGCATGCACGGATGCCCAGCCTGTAATAGACCAAATGACATAGGCTTTCTTCTGAATTCTTATCTCTTTCCCCTCCAGCGGAAATGAAGGAAGAATAAAAATCTAAGTTTAAATTGAAAGTTATAAATACTTATAAATAATTTGGACATAATGCTGGGGGTGATGCACAACATGAAAAAGGAGATTGACGCAAAATTAAAGTTGCTTAAATCTGCGTAAAGTTCGTTAAATAACTTTAAGCTAGTTTTATAATGTTCGTAAAGACGCGTAAAGCTCTCGTAAAGCTCTCGTAAAGCTGAAGAGCCAGATTTGCGTTTAGTTTAAAGTTTGCGTAAAGCTAAACTGTTACTAGACTGAATTAAGAGTTGTTGTGAAGCTAGCAGCAATTTGTCTAGACATATTAATGCTGTTTCAGATTTTACCTAAAGGTTGTAATAAGCCATATATTTCACAAAACACGTAAAGCTTTCGTTAATCAAGCGCAAGTGGCGTAATTCCTATTAACATGGGGTGTTTCGTAGCCTGTCGTGATCAATCGCTTTTGCTTTCTGATACTTTAACTTCCGTTCAAATAGTTTTGGCTCTATAGAATACTGGAATAATTAACTTCGTGAATAAAATTTATATAACTATAGTGCTTACATGTCTTCAAAGAAGTTCCAGAATACACATGTTCTATTTTCTCTATCCACCTAAAGTAAAACAAAAAAGGAATCAAGTGTTGTTATTTAAAGAGTGATTAAGTGGGGCTCCACTTCTCGCCTCCTTGATGCCTTACTGGAAGAGGGCTAGTACGGCGTCATTGTTATAGAATATCATTTTATCCCACCAAGCTAGATAGTGAACCTCTTCATGAAGGTCTCTGGGACCTCTCCACTTAATGAAGTATAGATTTGTTATTCAGCAAGAGCGAGTTTGTTTTCACTTGTCGATACGTTTAATAATTCTGAGTCAGTAAGTCTCCGATGAGAACTCAAGGAAGGCTGATAAAAGATAATTTCTCCTTTGTGAGGGCCTCAAAGTGACGAAAATAGGCGTGGAGCCTGATGGGATGCTATGCTGATTTACCATTCGAGTCAAAACCCCAACTCAATTAAAGCAGAATTGTAAAGGGCGACTTAAATACCTTCATGTTCTTGAAAACCAATTCAATGTGACGTTTTCTGGTAAAGCTTTAGGCAGAGAATGTATTACAGTGGACATAACTATACCGTCAAGTATCCTGAAATAAAAGAAATTGAATGTTTACAACACAACAAAACACTTTCTTTCTATTTCATCTTCAGTTATAAAAATAAAATATACATACCTTGTTTTGTTTCCTTGCTCAGTGTGAGCTGGGTATCTTGATAAAAACTCAAATAGGTTGTTGTTTGCAACTCCAAGTACTATCGAGTCTGTTTAGAAGGGAAAATAGAACTGAATTAGTTGCGGTTCCGAGACATTTTTGAAGAAAAAAAAGATTTTTTTTGGGTGAAAAACGACCGGTTCATCATTGCTTATAAATGCTCAGGGCACTAGTGTACAGGGAGGTCGTGGAAAAACACAATTTCAAACCTTTCTTGAAAAAGCATAAAGTTTGCTCGTAATATAAAAATTCAAAATAGAGACCGACTTAGGATAAGGGGGAAAGAAGAATGGAAAAAGGGAAAAGGAAAAAGGAAAAAAGAACTTCGCTGTGCTGAGTGCAAACGACGAGCACTTTGGTGATTTTCATTGTCATTCAATCGAAATCTAAAATCAAAGCTACTGAATTCCTGTCGCCACGAGAGTAACCTATGGTATAATATTGATAATTGAAAAAAAAAAAGTCTCAGTTCCAAGTTTTTGGTCTGTAGGGTTTTCCACCCATGAGTTATTGGCCGAATAATGTTGGTATATATTTAGGGGGCACCGACATAGCGGTCACAAAGAAAGGCAAACATATTTCGCCTAGTTTTGCCACTGAAGTGATCAATTATCCACTGTAAACTTTCAAACATTTATGTGCTGTTCCTTAGGCTCAGGAAACAAAATTTCAGTCTTTAAATCATATATTTCAAGTATGTATAGGCTTTCCGGGCCGCTGTTTTAATTTCGAAGGACGAACATTTACGAAATTGGAATGGCTCAGTTTTCAAATTGGAGAACACCACGACGCTGAGGCTTTTCCAAAAGGTTAATGTTTAGGAGATAAATGTGACAGCCCTGGTTATTTTGAATTTTGGATTGTTATCACATCACTTGAAACCACGTCATGGAAGTTCGGTAATGCATTTTAAAGTGAAGTCCAATTCACACTAATGAGTTCGCCCGGAGATAACGGGAAATCGTATTGAAAGCAGATATTAAAAACCAAGGGTACTTGCCTCGTTTCAGATTAGCTTGGAGAATTTCGATAAAGTTCTCGCGATTGGTTCCATTAAACAGACAGTCTTCTCCTTTCTGGAAGACATTATGTCTAACTCGGAGCTTGAATTAGATTAAAAAAAAAAAAAAGAAACCATTAAGCCCATAATAGGCTATTACCTGCATGACTAAATTCAATCTGTCGCCTTTGTCCTGCTCAAGATTTTGCGAGTGGGTTATTTCCCGAATTATAGAATTGTAATTAGCTGTCATGGCTCGGATCTTGCATTCGAAAAAAAGAAAAAAAAAAAAAAAACATCAAACTTATATCGCGGATGCAAAGTATTGGTTCTGGCTCGGTAATGCTTGCCTGACCTGATACAAGATAAACCTCTTTTACGCAAAATGAAGGAAACTGTACTTCACTTACCGAGATCTTCACCGACATCCACAAGTTCAGGATTTGTAGAGAATAGTCACTCTCTAGCATATCTAACTATAAAGTCTTTAAAGTCAAACGCGTTAGAAAAAGTATCCATCAGTCTACGATCCTCCAGTAAAAATACTGGTTTCTCGGACCATGTACTTGTAAACTGTTTTTTCGCATCCTTGATGAAAAGAGGTACAGGTAGGCAGATAACAAGCAACTCTTGACGACAATAGTAGCTTCAAAGATAAGTTGACTCGTTAATATGCATATGGAATCATTGATATTTCGCCTTTGGAAGGTGATTGCTGGATTTAAGGAGATTTGGCAAGCACCGGCTAAATAATAAGTTTCTTTTCATGAACTAACAGACCAAATGGGTTTCTTTAAGTCAACATGTCTAGCATTTTGCTGAGAGATTTTTATTGGGTGAACTTGAGTATTTGACAAGCTGTCTTCCTACTGTCGCATTTGGGACAAAAAAGTAATAGAGAAAAAGCCAAAAGTAAGCATAAAATGAAATAATGAAGCACCAGAGACAGGAAACATGAAAATCAAACTAGCAAACCTGCCATACATGAGAGAAGTAAGTAAGCTTGGAAACAACCAATCAAGCAGCACTAATAACGACCAAACAACTAGACAACCGTGCCACTAATCAATCAATCGAAAATTATACAAACAAAACGCAAACTAACTAAGAGAAATTTAGAGCGAGAACTGCAGCTGCACCCAAGTTTTACTTTTACCTGCATGGTTATATTTCCTTCGTATGTGTAAAGGCACATTTGAACTGAAAAAGATGAGTGATTTGTAATGTTATGGTAACGTACCATGAAGCCCTTAGTCTAATTCTATTACAACGTCAGCAATGTAAGACTTAACTAGAAATCAAGAGTCATAAAGATATCAATCGACTAATATTATCTTATCTTAATATGCATATGGAATCATCGATATTTCGCTTTTGGAAGGTGATTGTTGAATTTTAGGAATTTTGGCAAGCACCAGCTAAATAGTTAGTTTCTTTTTATGAATTAACAGACCAAAAGGGTTTATTTAAGTCAACAACAGAAGACTAGCACTTTGCTGAAGGATTAACTGCTATATATAAGGAGGTATGTTCTTTATTGATTAAAATTCTGTCTGACGAGCGCTTCGGCGCGAAACTCAGAGTAACGGAGAATCGATGCGTCCTCTTTGATTCTTCAGCTAATGTATACCCAGCTCTGTTAACGCAGCATTGAGAACTTTATGCAATGGTAGGCTCTACCCTCATATATATATATATATATATATATATATATAACTAACTGCAGACAGTACTGTTTCGGGCTTCTGGGCCTCATCAGTGCAGTGCTAATGCTAGGATGGGGGAGAACCGAGACGGTCACCCCAAACGACCCAACCTTTGTGGTATATATATACCTTTGTTTATATATATATATATATATATATATATATATATATATATATATGTATATATAAAGATAACTGCAGACAGTTTTTTTTAAGTTCTGAAAAGGATTTATTTTCAATAAATCACTAATTACAGAATAAAAGTGGAGACAGCACATGGGCTTGGCCCTAACTAAATACTAGTACGCAAAAGTATTCAAAGTCCGAAGATAAAGTTTATATATCTAAAGGGAGTGGTAATTTAAAGTAGGATAATTCTTAGCTAGAAGGAAAGATAATTCTAAGTTGAACTAATAAAAAAAGGGGTAAATAGCGAAGAATAATGATATAACTAAAGATGGTCTTATATTTATACTCCTATGATAGTTCTTAGTTACGAATAAATGTAATTCAAATAACGCTAACATTGATCTAGGGATAATTTAAAGAAACCTAAAAGGAACTAACAATTAATCTATTTATTAATATAGTTAATAAATCATCTATTAACTATTTACCGAGAATTTTAATAGTAGTATTGCCTACTTGACACAGTGGTGGAGCTTCCCACAAATTTTTAAAGTCAGATAAACAGAGACGAAAGTGGTCACAGAGAATTCTCTTCTTGATGTCATTGAGGATATAACGGATTATACCCTCATGATTTTCCTTTCCATTGCGAAAAGTAGCATTATTACGAAACTTCCAAATGCCATACAAGATAGTTTTGATAAGAAAACGGGCCAATCGCGTATTTTTTGGGCTGGCTGGAGCCCACTGAAAAAAGAAAACAGAATTACCAAAGGGGAAGAAATTACCAAGGAGAGAGGAGATCACAGGAGAAAAATACGACCACACTTTTTAGCACGGGAACATCATAGAAAACAGGGATCAATTGTTTCTTTCCGAGAGCAGTAGGAACATTTATCAGAGTCAATATAGCCCCAATGCTTTAGGGATTCGCGGACTTAAATGGCCCGAAGGACAACTGACCACAACACATCATTCTTGTAGTTTTCAGAAAAGTAATCACGAACCAATATCCAGATATTGTCAAGTTTGAAATCGAAAGGAAGAAAGGGGGACCAAAAACGGTGAAGAATCGGGGAAGCAGAATTCTCTCTTAACAGGGCCTGATAGCATTTCCAAGAGGTAAAATCAAAGTCTTACCACTCTTTGCGGGACAAAATCCCGCGAAGAGTGGCAAGCGCCGAAAAACATTTCTCGTAATATGGTGTGGAGTCATACGAACTCGGAGTGGAATTGTCGCGAAGAGAATGCCACCCCGGCCGAAAAGAAGCAAGTCTAAATCCTAGTGAGTATTTGGTTAGGTAAAAGGACTTTGATTCGGGGTTAGAGAGATTTGACATTAGAGAGGCTAACTTTAAGGAGTCACCTTTGATTTGGAAATTGAAAATTCCAAGGCCACCTTTGTTAAAGGGCTGTTGGCACATCATTCGACTTACTGTCTCAATGCGAGAGCCCCAAACAACAGGCCAGATTAGCGAATTTACTTTACAAATAACCCATCGAAGAACGCCGCACAGAACCGAAGACAGATAGAGTAGTTTAGTGATTCCTAAGACATTGACCAAAAGAGATTTGCCAATGAGCGAGAGAGAACGAGATTTGCCGAGATTGAGATGTTTTTCCAACTTCTCAAGTTTTGGTTGCCAATTATCCACTTCAGTATCATTGCCGAAAACACCCCCTAAGATTTTTATCTTGGTCAACCACCTGAGGCCATATGGTTGATCGCTCCTTGTACGCCACGCGCCTAACCATATGGCCTCCGTTTTGGCGACATTCAGGCGCGCTCCAGAACCGTGCTCATAAATATTAATGGTATCAAAGAGAGATCCCGACGAATGAGTAGATTTAACAATACAGGTCGTATCATCAGCATATACCCTAACTTTACATCTTATTTCGCTTGCGCCGGGTAAGAGAAAGCCTTCTATGGCAGGATTGTTTCGGATTTTACTGGCGAGAGGTTCAACACATAAAATATACAACAAAGGTGATGGGGAATCCCCCTGTCTCACTCCGCGTGACAAAGGTATCGCTTCAGTTAACCATTCATTAACAATGACTTGCATGTTAGCACCATTATGTAGTGTGCTAACTCAGTGGCAGAGTGATGAAACAAAGCCAAAACGGTTTAAGAGATTCAATAAAAAGGTGCGATTAACTCGATCGAAGGCTTTCTCTTGATCCAGGTTGAGTAGAATGCCAATTTCGTTAGTGCGCTTAATATGGTCTAAAATATCCCGCAATAAGTGTAGGTTTGACGTAATTTTTCGACCAGGCACAGAGCAGGCTTGATCAGGATCAACGATAAACTGTAAAACTCTAGAGAGACGGAGAGAAAGAGACTTAGAACATATCTTATAATCGACATTTAGTAAGGAGATTTGTCTCCAATTCTTAAGATCTTTTCGATCCCCTTTCTTGAAAATGACTCGAGTATTACTTGTTTTCATAGACTCGCACATCTCTCCAGCTTGGGAGCATGCATTGAATACCTGACACAGATGTGAACCCAAACGGTCCAAAAACCTCGAGTAAAACTCGACTGAAAGGCCCTCAGGGCCGAGAGCTTTGTTTGTGGTAGTTTTATTCAGAGCGACAGTGATTTCCTCGAGCGTCAAGTCACCTTCACAAGAGGATGCCTGATCGGACGTGAGTTGACGAGACAAGGAAGATAAAAGATTGGTTTGCATCGCGACATCTACCGGCTCTTCAGAGAAGAGTCGAGAGTAAAAATATACATGCGCTTTCGCAATTTCCTCTTGAGAGAAGACCTCATTGCCGTCTGAATCGTACACTGAAGAGATGTGCGATCTTTGCGCTTTACGTTGCTGTAAATTAAAGAAATATCGGCGAGGGCATTCGCCCTCTTCTAACCATTTGGCACGACTACGAATCATAATTCCTTCTACTGTTTTGGTACGGAGAGCTTTCAGGCGACATTCCGTATTGGATATAGAATCGGAGACGGTTGTGTCACAATTAACTAGACGTTGCCGAAGTCGAGTTAATTTATTGGTTAAGAAAACCTCATCTCTATGTCACCTTCTCCGTTTCTTACGGGAAAAGGAGATCGCTTCTTCCTTAACGGATCGTTTTAGAACCTCCCACCAATCCTGGATGCAAACGAAAGCATGTAAAAAACGTATGTGATTATCGATTAAGTTATCTATCGCAATGCAGAAATCTTTGTGTTTCGAAAGGGAGTTGTTAAAATTCCATACAGCGTTTTATGCTACTAGGAAACTCATAAACAAGGGAGATAAAGTCATGATCAGAAAATGAACAAGGAAAGATATCACACTTCGTCTCAGGGGAGAGCAAATCCTTAGAGATGAGAAGTTTATCGAGTCTGCTCGCAATTGTTTAGGTGGAATTGAACAACGTAAATTGCCTTTGATTAGGGTGCAATTTACGTCATACATCGATAAGAGTGAAAACACTTTTTGATGACTCGTAATCTTTATGAATAGAGATGTTGCCCTCAAATTTGTCTAGAGCGTCATCATAACAGTTAAAATCCCCGCCAATAGTCGCCGAGGATGGAATAAAAAAGTCATATGGAGAGTCGAAAAACACTTTTCGTTAAGAAGGATTGGTGGGAGCGCAAATATTTACTAAGTTCAGATCAACATCGTTGGTCATGATCAGGACACTGACGATACGACCGTGCGAGTCTTTCTTCCAAAATATGACTTCATCTGAAATTCTAGGGGAAAACAAAGTTGCTACTCCGCCTTGTCGGCCGATGGCAGGGCACCAGAAACTACGTCCCAACCATCGATGAGACAAGGCCTTGATCAGAGACTCAGAACTAATAAACGTCTCTTCTACAAAGCAAAAATCACAAGACATCTTTTCAACTAAATCAAATAAATAGTTGTGGGTGAGGGGATTCCCCGTGCCCCTCGCATTGATAGTTAATAATTTGAAAGATATTTAGGAAGAAAGACTCACTTAAGAAAAAAAATTAAAGGACTTACTTTGATTTCTTTGAGTTTCAATTTTTTGCTTTTTTCTTTCCAGGGGTAGGGGTTTCTTTGCAAAACGAAGAGAGGTCGGAGGATTTTCGCTTCAGGTCGTGTGTAGCTTCCATGTCGTTTTCATGGGTGTCTAAAGAAGAGATGGATGTTGAGGTTGGGACAGGTATCGCAGAGCGAGGTTTTCCGGTGACAAGAGTCGTCTTCCAATTCATCCGTTTCGAAGCCATGGACCGCTGGAGAGACCCATGAGCATTGGCAATTAACACCATAGTATCCTTCTTGCTTGCAAATACCACAAATAGTTGGGCTTGGGCACTCCCGCGCTTCGTGTCCGGTAACATCGCAATCGAAGCATATTTTATTCGGGCATACATTAGCAAAATGACCGGGGCAATTGCATTTACGGCAGTTAGGAATCTGGCTGCTGTACTTGACAAAGATTTGAAATTTGCCGAAGCGAAGAAAACTCGGGATGGGCTTGCACACACGCACACGATAATGACGTAGGCCGTTATAGATATTAGGGGTGTAGGAATGTTTACCACGGCGGTAATGTAGCACTTCGCAGTAAGGTGACAGTCGTTTGATTATAGCCAAATCTGACAGCTCAAACGGTGCATCGTAAATCGTCAGGAAAGTTAAGAGCTTGTCCACATCTTGAAGGGTGCAATTTTCCGTATTAATGTGCAGGGAATTTAAACGAAGGAAGTTTTCCTTGGCAGTTATGGACTTAAAAGTAACAACCACTTCGCCGTTGAGTTTTCTTTGCAAACATTGGATGTCAGGCGGGTCGACCCTCGAAAGTGCCAGCGCGTCGAATACAGAGCGGCAAGTCGTTAATTTTTTTGGAGTAAAGAAAGCGGTTCTCGGCCGCTGTGGCATGTTATTCTCTACAGGCCACACGTGTTGTTCCTAATCATGGAACTTGTGCCAAAAGTACGGGCAGCTCTTGACGCATAGGATTCCCCATTGATAATAGACAAGTTTCCGGCATTTTCATCCGCGGCGTTCAAAATATCTTCGAAAATCCCTTCTAAATTCGCAGTAGATTCCATAATCAAAAGCAAGTAAATGAAGGCCCAAAGGGAAAACTAACCTCTTGTTAGAAGATTGCCTTGGTAATCCAAAAACCCCGACCAACTTTACACTGTTTCGGCCTTCTGGGCCTCATCAGTGGATTGCTGATCATAGGATGGGGTGAAGCTATAACGCCACTTCAAATGATTCCACATTTGCGGTACCATTTAAGCCTTGCCAAAGTGCTCAAACGAAAAACTAGTGAGCTTCGCACAATTGCACGACATGACTCATCCTAGTAGAGTGCTCGATTTGAACATAAAAGCAAAGCTTTGTAATGCCAAAGAGCTCTGCTTTCAGGTCCAAATTGAGCACTGTGGGACAAGTCATCCCCGCTAGCATTCTGCATAGCTCACTAGACTCTTCTAGTCTGAGCACTCTGCCATGGCTTAGACGATAGCTCAAGTGTGGGTTCGTTTAGAGATCCATATCGGTTCTCCCCCATCCTAGCATCAGCACTGCACTGATGAGGCCCAGAAGGCCGAAACAGTGTAAAGTTGGTCGTGGTTTTTGGATTACCAAGCCAATCTGCGGTCTTTCCTTACACTTAGGTAGCACGGAAAGCCGTAAAACTCTTGAACAAAAGCTCATCTTACAAACCGGCAGTCTAAATCCAACAGGGATCAACGAGCGCTTTTCATTCCATTAAATTATTTGTGTTTTTCTCGTTGTCATGTTCCCACCACAACCCACACACAACCCACAACCCACACACAGCCCAAAATTCCTCTATTCGCTCCGACGAAGGGCCAACGCTCGTAACGTCAGCTTTTAGAATCGTACGGTGGCCAATTTACCATTTCAGCTTTGTTGATATATCCAGATTATTTCGTTCCCCCCATCGACGCAGCCGTAAACAGTTTCTTTAGAAACTATCAGCCTTTATTCATTGGTTTTAACTTGTTTGCAATTTTGGAAAAAAAAGTAGACAATACTTAATCTGGGGGCGAACTCGACTTAGTGGGGTCGAACTCGAAAAGTGTGGGGGCGAACACTGTATAAGTAGGGGGGCGAACTCGAAGGGGCGAACTCGATAGGGGCGAAAGCGGCGGATATCGTTGGTCCGGCTGGGGCTCGAACCCTCGACCTCACGCACAACAGTCCGGCGCTCTAACCCGGTTTGATATATGAGAGTTAGTATTGAATATCAATTACCTCTTTTACTCATAAAAATATACGTTATACCTGAAGATATCTATATCAAGGCTTAGAGCATATATCCTAGAATAATAATTCTTGGTTTCTATCTTTTTTCGAAAGAAACACTTTTATCAAAAAATAGGATCCAGTTGATGACATGAAAAAATAGTTGATGCGTAAATCTTATAGTTTGCGCATATTTCAGTTTTTGATTACATTCAAGAGGCCAGCCATCTTGCAGTGAATTAGATTTAGAATTCCACCAAGTCCCGCGTATTTAAATAGCGGATTTATATTAAGCATAGAGCTCATTCGTTGGTTGATTGCCATGCGAAAAGGAAATGTTGTTCTCTGCCTTTTTTTCTCTTCATCACTAGGGAAATTTTTTCTACCTAACGCTTCGTTAAACTTTACCCTCATTCAAGTTTGACATTTTTTAGTTGAAGTTTTAAAGCTCGAACCTAAACATCTGGTTGATACAGTTCAAAGCGCTTTCCTTCAGTTTATTGTTATTCTAAAAAGCGAACAAAAAATTATATCGATCGCTTCTAAAAACTATTTTTCGTCAAATAGTTCGTATGTTGATTTTCTTATTTCTATCAAAATTCGGTATTCAATTTTTAAATTGCGTGTTTCAGAAAGAGCGCGTCGCTCGTTTCGAAACCATTACCTGAAGACCCTCCCTCGTCTCGCGGAGTGATAAGGACGAGCAAAGGAGTACAGTTTTAAACGAAACTAAGGTGGCTTTACATATGATGCACGATCCTCGCAGTAGATAGCGCTATTTAAGCAATAGCGAAGACCAGACCTGAAAAAAATCAGGCCTGTACGGGATTCGAACCACTGACCTCTGCGATACTAGTGCAGCGCTCTACCAATTGAGCCAACACGCCAACTGGGAGCAGGCCGTTAAGTTGATTCGTAATAAACCCGTGAAGGTGATAAATGAGATACAATGAAATATATGAAGTTCATATATTTTGTACTGCGGTATTAGACACATATGATGCACGATCCTCGTAGTAGATAGCGCTATTTAAGCAATAGCGAAAATCAGACCCGAAAAAAGGCCTGATTTTTTTCAGGTCTGATTTTCGCTATTGCTTAAATAGAGCTATCTACTGCGAGGATCGTGCATCATATGTATCTAATACCGCAGTACAAAATATATGAACTTCATATATTTCATTGTATCTCATTTATCACTTTCACGGGTTTATTACGAATCAACTTAACGGCCTGCTCCCAGTTGGCTTGTTAGCTCAATTGGTAGAGCGCTGCACCAGTATCGCAGAGGTCAGTGGTTCGAATCCCGTACAGGCCTGATTTTTTAGGTCTGATCTTCGCTATTGCTTAAATAGCGCTATCTACTGCGAAGATCGTGCATCATATGTATCTAATACCGCAGTACAAAATATATGAACTTCATATATTTCATTGTAAGGTGGCTTTGTATCCTTTTACACAAACTAACTCCTGTATAGGCTAATTGGTATTTTGTTCTCTTTGCAAACTACTGCGAATTCGGCTTGAATAGTATGTCAACTTTGATCATAAACATCGGAAAAAAAGTCGACGTTTTCTTGAATATTTTGATTTTGCCTTTGCCATCAATTGACGTTTAAGGGCAGTACTGATTCATAAAATACAAATTTTCCGAGAATATTTACATATTTCATTTTATAGTTGAAGGAGTTTCAAATTAAGAGTGTAGTGTTTGTCGATAAATGACAGAATTTGACCGAGGTAATAAGAAACTGAAAGTGGCCTCCCCGTCGGATCGATTAAAATAATGACAATTCTGATCAGCGTGTGCTAGTACTCACTAAGAAGGAACGTCGCTACATAAAATGTGCTTGCCAAACCATAGGGAATTCTGCTCATCCCTTCGAGTCTCGCTGGAGATAAATACTCTGTTATTAGATGAAAGCCATCTCAATTGATCCTTTCACAAAGTATTAATAAGTTGAAGATATAACTAACTGCAGACAGTACTGTTTCGGCCTTCTGGTTACCCCGAGCGATTCCACATTTGTGGTATCGTCTAAGTCATGCCAGAGTGCTCCAATTAGGAAAACCTAGTGAGCTATGCGCAATGCTAGCGGCAATGATTCACCTCACAGTGAGGGAAACCCTGACCCTGTACACCTCAAATAATCATACTTAAATGGAATAGATGTTTGGACAGAAAATTTGCCCTGAGCGGGATTTAAACCCACGTCCCCCCGTTACTAATCAGGTGTGATGACCACTACACTATCAGGACAACCATGCTGGCAACACGGCAATCGAAGAGGTGATTTACGTGATCGGAGACGTGGTCTCCCGTGAAACTTAATTTTCAAGGTGACAGGGTAGGGGAAGGTCAGGGTTTCCCTCGTAAACAGAATTTGTTAAATTGAAATTAGCCTGTATCCGTCAGTTGGATCCTCCTTTGTCATCCGCTGAGTTGACTTCGGTCTTGTATCTTTACTAGATCCTTATTTGGGTTTCATATGGGGTTATAGTCTTTCCCTACCTGTCACCCTGAAAATTAAATTTCCCTGGAGACCACGTCTCCGATCGCGTAAATCACATCTTCGATTGCCGTCCTGATTCTTATTAGCGCGATTATATATCATATTATTATTATTATTATAGCGAACATAAGATGTAAACAGTTGAGAGGTTTCTCGTGGCTGCAGTATTTCTGATTACTTCACATAGTTTTAGATGTATAAACTGCTTGCAAAGTTGAACCATAAATCTCCCAGAGGGCAAATATATGTTGCTGAACAGTGCATTTCGAGACATTAATATTCTCTTTCACTAAGAGGCCGGCCGTGTTTGAACTATTTTAGAGAACTCTCCAGTCCTCGCTTTATTACAACAACGACAACAACAACAGATGTCTTCATTTTTAGCAATCCCTACCCGCAGAATAGAAACCAAATCCTGCTATGCGAGACCGAGGCATAATTTATATTTACAAAGTATTAAAGAGCATTCCAGGAGCTTGCAAGATAACTATTTCGGTAGTGTATATATCTTATCAGACGTTCTGTTGTGTAGTATCGCTGAGTATTTTTACGAATTGTGCCGTATTTTGAAGAGCCGGTAAGGCGAGTCAAAATACAAACAGCGAGTAAAAATATTAAGCGATACGGCTCAACAAAACGTCTAATAAGTTATTTATTATCCAAAAGGCCAAATTGTTATTTCAGTGCGGGCGAATTTCGCGGACATTTATTTACGGAGAGTGCGTGACAGAACTATGCGAGGCGGAGCGGAATTGGCGCGTTGTCGTGTTGCTGTTTCTATTTTCTTCAATAAATAAAGAAATTTCCTGATCGTCTAGCTTTTTCTCTTCGTTCGATTCATCTAATAAACTTGGATCTATATTTGCCAGCCATTCCGGCTATTCTTCGTCAGAAATATACTTCAAATTGCCCGCCATTTTAACCCAGTTCTTCTCTTGCGCCGTGCGAGAAAACCTGTCTAACCGGTTCTCTAGAGTACAAAGACCGCGTGATATTTGTATTCGTCTATGGCGTTATTTGTTCTCTACGGAGTGCAGTTGGATAATAAATAAATACATGATTGCTACATGATTTGATACAATGTTCTAAAAAGTTCGGCAGAAGTTCATATAAGCAACTTAGGATGACTCGACTTTCTAGAAATTTCTCGATAATACTTTATGTTTACAGTCACTATCCACGCCAAGTAGTAGTAGTAGTGGTAGAATCTTTATTTATACACGATAAAAATTAAAGCTAAAAAGCTTGTGGGTCGTGTACTTAACAAAATAGTATCTAGCCAACTTATGATTATACTAAGACACATTTCAAACTGAATAAGAAACTATAATACAATAAAACATTCGATTTCCTCTCAACTTAAAAATACTTGTAATCAGTTAATCTATTCCTAGCCGTCCAACCTGGTAAACTAGTAAAAGTAAAGCTTGTGAAGTGACTGTTTCTCCTGAGTAACCTCCTGTAACTCATTTCGTATGGTAAACTGGTTACAATTTATATATGTTCCAAATTGAACAGAGTCAAATCGGGGGACTTCAATTTATTCATCCAACGCGCGGGACTCAAAGCTTTCATATAAAATTGAAGCGAGTCTAAGATGGCGCCAAAACCATGAAACTGCACGGCATCCAGAGAGAAGCGACACGGCTAGTTTGCGTACCCGCTACGTCAAACACAATAAATATAAAAGCAAAGATGATAGTTGTGGATAAAAAAAAAAAGAGTAAATAATTGGTCGATAAAGCTTACAGTTAACATAGTAAGCAGAAACAATAAATTTCATACTTATGCAGCGGTGGAACGAGCCTGCTCCCAGTTGGCTTGTTAGCTCAATTGGTAGAGCGCTGCAGTAGTATCGCAGAGGTCAGTGGTTCGAATCCCGTACAGGCCTGAATTTTTTTCAGGTCTGATTTTCACTATTGCTTAAATAGTGCTTTACTGCGAAGGATCGTGCACATATACGTTTCATAACCGCAGTTCATATATATGTATTT
>NC_142520.1:4009700-4079700 GCF_964205215.1 Stylophora pistillata
GCTCTCATATTAAAAAAAATAGCATTAAACTGATAACGCGAAAAAAAGCTAATGCGTCGATGATATAGTTTGCGCAAATTTCAATATTTTATTTACATCCAAGATGCTCGCCATCTTGGCATTGTATCAGCATTTTTATAACTGCGAAGCTTGACGTATTTAAATAGCGGATTGATCTAATGCAAAAAGCTTACTCGTTGCTTTTATTGTCATCCGAAATAGGATCTTGTTTCTATCACTTTTCTTGTAACAATCCTGAGGAAATTCTTTTAACCTAACGCACCGTCAGGCTGCACCTTTCTTTTGAGGTTTAAATTTTGTAGTTGACGCTTTGAATCTCGACCCTAAACATCTGGTTGATGCAGTTCACAGCGCTCTTTCTCAGTGAATTATTATTCTACTAAGTGAACGAATTTTTACTTTTTCAAATTTTTTGTATGTTGATTTTCTTATCTCTATTAAATATGCAATCTCGCGTTTCAAATTTAAAGGCGATCAGCTCAGTACACTTTGAGGCGATATCAAGATGGCGTTGCATCCTCTTATACAAATTCTTGTATACGCTGTTCGCTCTTCCGTTAGAAATAAGTTGCCAAACTTATTTCTGATAGACTGTTCCAAGTTCCAGTCGGTAGCATTTCCCCCTTGATCATCATCATTAAAAAAAAATTGTCATCGGTTTTTCAAATATTTTGACGCTGCTTTTCGCCATCGATTGCATTTTAAGGGCATTACTGATCCATAAAGACACCATTTTCCCTAGCATATCTGCATATTTCGCTTATTTAGTTAGATAAGTTTTATATTAAGAGTGCGGTTTTAGTGGGTAGTTGAAAACTTGACAAAGGTTTTAAGAAAGTAATGAGCTTTTTTGGTTTTTCTTTGACGTTCCAACAAATGATTAAGAAACTTCAAGTTGGCTAGTTGTCAAGGCAAGTTGTCTCTGATGATAATTTTCATGAGCGTATGACGTTACTCACCTAGAATGAACGTCGAAGCATGAAATATGCTCGCCAAACCAGATAGCATTTTGATTATCCCTCCTGGTTGCACTCGAAGAAGAGACTCTGTCAATAGGTGAAACTCGTCTCAAATTCTCCACTCACAATGAATCAATATGATGAAAATATACATTCACTCGAGGAGCTTAGGATTCATCCAGTATGTTTTTATCCACATGTCATCCCGGTTATACTTCTGGTTCACCTGCTCTAAAATTTCCTCGTAGGTACTCGACGATTTAGCACAATGCATTACTTAACATTTTAATTGCGGTATATCATTAGTGACCCATTGACTTATAAATGATTTTTCAATTAAGAGCAGAAGGACTTAAGGATGAAATATCGTGGCAGCAAGATGGTCCCAGAAAAAAAAAGCGCTAGAGAAAATGTTAATTAAAATTGAATCGAATAAATAATTATGACGCTAATTATAATCGTAGCAATCAAATGTATGTTGATAATATCAATTTGATTAGAAATTTCCACAAATGCTCTTAAAAGCCACGATAATACATCGTGCTTTGCTTTCTCCGAAAAATCGAAAAGCTCAAAATACGACTAGATGGCAACTCCCTCTCCCCATCCCATAAAATGTTGAAGATTTATGCAACTCCGGAAACTTCGCACGCCCCAAGGCGATGCAATCCTGCTTTTAAATTTTGTGTGCTTGCAGATGGTCCTTTTTTCGCTTTGAAATTATAAATTCATTGTTATGTGGTTTTGTTCAAGTCTTAAACAGTTACCCGTTGAAATAAGGTACTTTTTGACTTTTTAGCAGAGGTAAAATAAAGGTCAACTTTAATGGCAAGGGTCTGCCACATATAAAGGGGTGTGCCATCTATAATTATAGATCGTAAGATACATCGTCTTAAAGCTTTATTCCTATTATCTAATTCATCTGATTCTTCTATCTTGGCCCGCTTTAAGCGGTGCCTCCAGGATTACCTTTCTGTTGACGGTTTAGGCCTTATAGTCCCGAAAGGGATCAATTGCTAACGTTGCAATGATATACCACATGCTAACAAGCTTGCTGCCAATGGAAATCGAAACGTAATACGAATTGATTTTTCAGGATATCCTTTAACTTTACAAACATGGTTTTACACAAGAATTACTTAGGAGGACATCTACTCTCTACAAAAAAAGAAAAAAAAAATTGAGTTAAAAGGAGGCACAACGTGAGGTCCAAGAATTAAGTTCCTCCAATTTTCCTCCGATTTTCCTGTAGCTTGTTTACTGGGCAATAAAACGCAAAGGTTGGAGTAAATGGCTGTGTGCAATGACCCATAGCCTCTATAATAACAAAATATAAATTATTTTCATACAATCATAATTTGTAATTTCAAATTAAGTTAACAATTAACTTGCCCCAGTAAAGGTGAGGGCCAGGAAACGCCAGGAAACAAAACAGCAATATAATGAAGCAGAAAGGGAGGGGGTGGGAAACTTTATCTTGTTAGTTACAATGAACAGCAAGGGTGACCTCGACGTCACGTAGGCGAATATATAATGTACTCTAGGGGGTATCAATATGATTCATTGAAGCACATTCCATTCAAAGACCCGTATGTTGCTGTTACGTCATACTTAAACAACGATTTATTCACACTCCAAAAGGAAACATAAAATTCCTATTTGTAAACAAATATATTTTTTAATGAACTCGTGGATAAACTACACACAAAGTAATACAGTGATTGTACTAAAAGCCATGATCTCTTGATTCCAGGAAACAGATTTGAGCCAATTGATCTGCTATGTTTAACAATCGGTCCGTCATCTCTGATAAGATCCATGCTCACCCAGACTCTCAAGTCCAGTCATTTCGAAACCCATCATTAATCTTACTTATGCCTCTCATAATAAAAGAAACGTCAATTCTCAAAACGATGGTTACCACCGTGGAATGTTTCACCTATGAGAAGAAACCTTCTCCGAGCTTTACAGGCGCTGACTGTAAATAAATATGATTAAGGTGTTGTAAAGGTGTAAGGATGGGCAGAGGAGCGAAGACCAGAGAAATAAGTGAAATATAGGACCAGAGAAACAGTATCGATGGTCAAAATCTTTTAATTGTCATTACTGTTGTGGTTGTTTGTAGTCGTTTTTGTTTAATTCACCAGCTTTAGGAGAAGCAGCTTTCTAAGGTTTGCGACGGTGGGAATCGAGTTTTAGCCTAATTTTTAGGAATAGCGTCGAGTTCGATTCAACAATGACAGACATGAGGTTGGTGAAGACAAGAACGATAACGGCGCACCAGCTTTCTCTTTAGCACCTATTCCAATTCAGCTTCTGAGCCTCTCTTGAGGTGGTAATGGTGAAGGAGAAGTAAGTGTGTGTGGGGTGGGGGGTGAACTTTTTAAATATTGGCAGGCTTTATGTAGAGTATCCTTTCTGGTCTATCTTCATTCAGATGCATTGTACAACCTCATCCTGGTGGAATGGCCAATGTAATGTCACGAGGTATCCCTTGCTAGCCAGTGTGTCCAGTTTTGTGTAATATTCCCTTTATCGGCTATTCGGCTATGAAGTGTTATAGTCTAGTAATGTGTTCATTATGTCTTTACTTGGAGTATACTACAAACGTTATTGTTTTTCTTATTATTAATATCAATAGCACCAAAATTGATTGATACCGTTATTAACTGATTACAGATGGAATGATTCATCGATGTATTTTGAACCGGTCTTCCCTCGCAATTTGATTCCAATAAATTACTCCACTTGATCATAGAATTACACCGGTGCTAGGTAAATGTCGTAAAATATCATTAATTAAGCCCTTGGTTAGGGAAGCTACTCAGCAGCTGGGTAAAAAAGCAGAGATACAGTTTGAATTTGCTATAGAGCTCATCAGCTACAGCCTAAGCAATATAAGTGAAGCTGGTTGTGGATGCATACAATATTTGCTCAATTCAAGGGGAAGATATAAGTTCAAAGTCTACTCTCGATCCTCCAGAGGAATTCCAGCGTTAGCGTGACTCTGACGGGTCTGAGAGTTCTTTGTGTTGTCAGCTTGCCCATGGTTCAATGCACTTGGGTGGATTCTTTGGAATCTTCGTTTGAAACGCTCTTTTATCTAGAAAGGAAGTAATTGGAAATTAGAGGTACCCATCTTTGTTACCAGTGTTTCTGGATATAAATCACGAAGAATCAAAATTCATATATACCTCACTGTTTCTCAAGCAGTTGAAGAAGAAAATAGAGAGTCCCTTTAAAAGAAAAACAGTAGAGATTTAACTTTATCAGTTGATAAATAAACAAATAAACAAATAGTCTTAGTGGTTTTTTTTTTGTGATGAATGCAGGGTTGTGCCATTACGACTTAGCCATAGGTTTTCTATTGTTTCTTTCTGTCTTGGATCGTTCACTCGCTTAAGGGTTATTTTTCAGAATATATCTCTATCCGTCAGATTCGTGGTGACCCCATTATTATTGTTAAGCAGAGCTAAGGCTTTGGAGATAAAAAAAAAGTGTAAAGGGACGTCCTAGATAATCTTTTCGGAATAGATGGTGGGTCTAAGAGTGAATCTGAGTCATCCTTAGATATGGAATCACTTTTAAGTATTTCTGACGCTCACGCTTTAGAATTAGGCCGTAATCTCATCCAGTGAACAGCAAAATGCTTTAAAGCTTAATAGCACTTTACCTGAGTAGAGTTAAGGATTACAAAAATGTAGGAGCAGGCTATATGTACTGGCAAAAGGAAGCCAATCAACCACAGTGATACCCAGCAACGGAGCTAACACGAAGCATGCATGGATGCCTAGTCTGGAATAGACCAAATGAATGTTCAATCTTTCTCCAGCGAATATTAGGAAAGACTATAAATCTAAGTTTAAATCGAAGATTATAAATACCCAGGACATAATGCCGGGAGTGACACAAGAAACAGTTTGAAGGTTGTCCATCGAACAAGTAATATATACATATACAGGCAGTTTTAAGAAAAATGCGAGGATGGAAAACTTCTGATGTAAAAAAAGATAAAAAATTTGATGAAAAACGTTTCGGTCAGAGACCCTCTTCAGTGGTGGCAAGTCCGTCAGACTTGCCACCATTGACGCCACACCTACGGACACTGAAAACATCAAGAAAGAGATATGCCGCGTCTTCAACGCCAACGAACTCCGCATCACCATAGAAGCCAACAGACAAGTAGTCAACTTCTTAGACGTCACATTTAACCTCAGCCAAACACCTACCAACCATACACAAAGCCTAACACCGCACTGCAATACGTCCACTACGAGAGCAGCAACCCACAAATCCCCACAAGGAGAATCCCCGCCGGTATCAACAGACACTTATCATCTTTCTCATCCGACAAAATCTCCTTCGACCAAGCCGCTCCCGCCTACCAGAAAGCACTAGGACACAGTGGATACAGCTACACACTTCACTATAAACCAACGCACACGCAAAGGTGCAAGAACCGTCAACGCAAAAACATCTTCAGGTACAACCCACCTTTCAGCAAGAAAACGAGCACTAACATCGGGAATAAGTTCTTCGCGCTGATAGAAAAACAGTTCCCTAAAGACCATAAGCTTCTTAAAATCTTCAACAGAAACACAATCAACATCAGCTACAGCTGCATGAACAATACAAAAAAAAATCATTGACAGTCACAACAAAAGAATCCTGACTTCCCACGACTAATGCTGCCGACACAACCGCCTACACTACCGCTAACGATAACAAGAAATGCAACTGCCGACTGGAAAACTCCTGCCCACTAGACGACGGAAATTGCCTCCAACAATATGTTATCTACCAAGCTACCGCTACACGTAAAGAAGACAACTCGACGGATTCATACATCGGACTCACTGCAAATGACTTCAAGACCCGCTACAGCAACCACACCTCATCGTTCCAACACCCAAAGCACCGCAACTCTACCGAACTCAGTAAACACATCTGGACACTTAAAGACAACAACATCGGCTATTCCATCGCCTGGCGCATTCTATCTTCAAACCTGCCCTACAACAGCTCAAGCAAACGATGCAACCTATGCAAAGAGAAATTCCTGATCATCTGCCGACCCGACCTATCTACACTCAACAAGCGTAACAAACTCGTCTCTTCCTGCCGACAGAGAAACAAAGCCCTCCTACGCAATAGCTGACTTGACACTTTTCGCACCAAATCAATTATGTTAATTAGTAATGTGATGTAATGTAATGTAAAACTCCATTTATACACGGAGAATCACCAGTTAAGCTAAAGGTAAAAACTAAAACTATTACAACTGTTTTACATGATTGCCGTGTGGGAATCCGATATCTCAGATACTTTCTTAATACCCCGTGTAAACTTCCCAGTAAAACCCACGCCTTTCAAATCTTGGGGCAAGTTATTCCACAAACAAGCCCCGCTATAACAAAAGCTTCGTTTCAAGTAATTAGTATTTGGCTTGGGCAGCGAGAGTTGTCCTTCAAGATTTTGTAAGTTATAATCATTAACATGGCGTTGAGTGAAAAGACATTGAAGAAATTCTGGGGTTAGTTCATTGAATGTTTTATGCATAATAAAAGCTTTTTGTTTTTTACGACGAAGAGACAGCATCTCCCACTTAAGCATCGCTAGAAGGAGGTTGGAGCTTGTATCAAAAGGTGATTTAGTTATTACTCTGGCTGCGCGATTTGTTTCTCTCTCAAATAGCCACTCATACAATCCCAGACCGGATTGCAATAATCAAAATGTGTAGTACTAAAGCATTATAAACTTGAACTACATCATCCTTCGAAATAAAAGGTCGTTATCACACGTTATATCCGCTCTACTATATGTATCGACTACTGTTTTACGGATATCAAGTTTAGCCCTTCTATATATCTAGTAAATAAACCCCTGCAAGTGGCTGATATGTCGGCTGATAATGTCCACGGCTCAGAGGTTGTCCGAAAAATGAATATTTGGCCAAGAAGCGCCATGTCGGTGCGCCCTAAATGGGTACCAACATTATTTGGCGAATAGCTCATGAGCGGAAAACCCTACAGACCAAAAACTTAGAATTGAGACATTTTTTTTTTCATTTTATCAATATTATATATACCATAGGTTACTCTCTTGGCGACAGGCATTCAGTAGCTTTGATTTTATATTTCGATTGAATGACGATGAAAATAACCAAAGTGCGCGTAGTTTGCACTCAGCACAGCGAAGTTTTGTTTTCTTTTTCCCTTTTTTCCATTTTTCCTTCCCCCTTAGCTTGAATCGGTTTCCGTTTAGAATTTTCATATTACGAATAAACTTTATGCTTTTTCAAAAAAGGTTTGAAATTGTGTTTTTCCACGATCTCCCTCTACACTAGTGCCCTGAGCATTTATAAGCAATGGTGTACTTGTCGTTTTTCACAAAAAATTTAATTTTTTTTCAAAAGTGTTTCGGAACCGCAACTAATTCCTGAGTTCTCGTTTCCCTTCTAAACAGACTCGATAGTACTTGAGCTCGCATACAACATCTTATTTGAGTTTTTATCAAGATATCCAGCTGACACTGAGCAAGGAAACAAAACAAGGTATGTATAATTTATTTTGATAACTGAAGATGAAATACAAAGAAAGTATTTTGTTGTGTTGTAAACATTAATATTTTTTTTCAGGATACTTGAAAGTATAGTTATGTCTGCTGTAATAGACCCTCTGCCTGAAGTTTTACTAGAAAATGCTCACATTGGTTTTTAATCAATCAATCAACTTTCGTCACATTGAGACCCTCCCAAGGGGGAAATTATCTTTTGTCAGCCTTCCTTTAATTCACGTCGGAGACTTGCTAAATCAGAAATTTTAAAGATATCTACAAGCCGGCGAGAACAAACTCGCTTTTGCTAAATAACAAATCTATCCTTCATTATATGAAGAGGTCCCAGGACCTTCATGAAGAGGATCACTATCTAGCTTGGTGGGTTAAAATGATATACTATAACAATAACGCCTTACTAGCCCGCCACTCGTAAGGCATCAGGGTGGCGAGAACTGGAGCCCCGCTTTATCACTCTTTCAATAACAACACTTGATTCTTTTTTTCTTCGGGTGGATCGAAAAAAGAGAATATGTATATTCTGGAACTTCTCGGAAGACATGTAAGCACCATAGTTACATTAATTTTATTAACGACGTTAATTATTCCAGTATTCTATAGAGCCAAAACTATTTCAACGGAAGTTAAAGTATCAGAAAGCACTTTTGAGCAATTAGTATACCCAATTGCATTTTACTTAAGGCAGAGGAGGTGCTCCAATCGAATAACAAATTTTGACTCCTCGCTCGTCGTTTCTTTCTTTTTTTAGCCTTGAGAGTTGGTCAAGTGAAGGATGTCAAATAAGGATGATATCCGATAACCATACAGAATGCGTTTGCAATCACTTGACCCACTTCGCAGTGCTCATGGACTTCGCCGACAATGATGGTGATGCGCAGGTGAATTTTTTTTCCCAAAAATTAAATCATATAAATCTAAAAAGGCACATGGCGTCACGACAGGCATCGCATCTGTACGTGTTTATCGTAATAGACAACGTCCTCTTTGATCTCATTTAAGTAATTATGACGGTTTCAGGTCTTCAATCAGGTCAAAACTCGTTCGTCAGATGAACATGACAACATGCTGACAATCCTCACTCAAGTAGGGATGGCTTTATCTCTCACTGGAGTCGTACTCACAGTTATCAGCTATCTTCAGCTCACGTAAGTATATTCAATGAAACTGATATCTAACTGAACGCATGAACTCTGGGGATTATCTCTGTTTTATAGGTTATCAGGTTTGTTCTAGGGCTCAGAAAAGGCCTCTCAAAACTAGAAAAAAATTGTAATTTCAGAGATAATCTTTCTTTGGAAATCTTTCGCCAAGGAGTTCAAATAGCTTCAAATAAATTGCTAGTGAAAGATAAAGACTGCCAGCAATATTCTTGTATCCATTCGCTATTTACTAACTAATTCATGTAAATAATATATTGAATCAGCTTATTTATCCCCTCATTTGCTTGATTAGTTTCAAAGGCATTTCTGATGCTTTCCTTCGCAATTCATTGACCTAAGTTTTGTATTTGCCTTGCTACTTAATCAATCTCATTAGTAGCTGTTTAATGGCTTGCTTGTTGTTATTTATCCAGTGCCCTTGTAGAGACAGACATTCACCATTGTGTCACATACGGGTTAGTCTGACTTCCTGCATTGGAGCTGGACATATCATCTTTTTTGTTGGAATAGATGCCACGGAAAACAAGGTGACTTATTAAACTTACTTTCGTATTGGCTTATTTTGTTGGTTTTTGCTTGTTTGTTTGTTTTAATTTGGTTCAGCCTCTTATTATTTTGACTGATTGATTTAAAGACTGACTGATTGATCAAGTGATTCTCTTTTCTTGTTTGTTTGTTTGCGCGATTTCTATTTTGTAGGTTTCATTCGTTCGTCCTGTTTTGCTTCGTTTTTGTTTTGTTTTCGAATCATCATCTCGACAAACGGCAAATCAATTGTTTCATTTTTACGGATTACCTATTTCTTGCAGGCTGCATGTGTAGCTGTGGCAGCTCTTTTGCAGTATTTCCTTATGGCTTTCTTTTGTTGGATGCTTGTCGTGGGCATTTATATCTACTTATTTCTTGTAAAGGTATACAGCATCACCGATAAAATGTATTATTATCATGGCTCGTGCTGGGGTAAGAAGCACTCCCAATAAAAAATGGGATAGGACTTATGGAATATACTTGACAGAATATTTTAATTCGGATTGGGTAAATACCAAGGCAGAAATAGGTTTCAGAGAAATTAAATGGTCAAAGAGTGATAGGTTTGAAAATTTATATTTTCATGTAATAATATCATGGCGTCGGTTTATTCAAATTACTAACTAAGAAAGGCTTTCTATATTGTGTGTTTTGCTTCAAGACTTCCTGCAATCATAGTTGCTGCATCTATGAGTATTGCTGCAGGAAAAGATGGAATAGAAACTTTTGTCACTGATAAAGAAGCAACTTTGAAGTTTGAATCTTTTCTTATTCAACTGTTTAGAAAAATGGCGAGAGCCTGGAAATATGAACCTAAAAGACAAGTAAAGGGTGGGGTGGGGAGGGGGGGGGGAGGGGGAGGAGGTGAAAGACGAAAACAAGAAGTTAGCGCTCTGTTTTCCCTCTACCCGCCTCATAACATTGTTAAACCATTATCAAGGAGCCAGGGAAGACAAGAAGAGATACTAAATTTTGCAAAACTTGATATCAGCAGGCCCCCGCCTTCTAACATGGCCTTTGCCCCACTCTTCCCACCAGGCACCCCCTTCTTTCATACTGTGGATCAGCTCTCCATGTGCTAGACCAGGAAACTTTATAAGTTATCGTTCAGAATGATGTTTTTGGTAATTTTGCAAGGTAATATAAATGTATAATGCTGCCCTATCCTTTAATTTTGATACACATTCTGACATGAAATGATCCCTAGTTCCCTCATTAAAACGGACGAAACAGATTTGAAAGCTGCACTTCCTGTGCCTTTCATTTTTATTTTTATAAGATGCTGGATGTCCTCCTCTAATAATATCATCTGCATATTTGTTTCCTTCGTTGGACTAATCGCAATTGTAAGTTGCCACAGATAGCATTTTTTTCAATAAATATGGGCTACATTTGTTTCGACGATGACTTCAGCAACGTTTTAACAATCAGTCTAATTTCCTTGATGTCCTCTTTCGAAAACTGACAACAGAAGCTAGAGAGGCAAGAATATCCGATAGTTACTTTTTTCTCCTTTCTTAAAATTATCCACTGAGGCAGCGGTGGAACGAGTTGTTAATTGCAGAGAGTTTGTTGAAATCTAAGTTAAAGAATCGTGAGGCTTTTCAAAACGTTATGTTGCTTTACACTGTTTTGTTACTTTTCCGTTTTTATATATGATCAATTAGTCTGTTGTGGCTGCTTGGTCATGATCTACGTGTTTTGTACACACCATAATGAATCTTGAATAACAATAGCTCAATTTCGATACATTTCAGCGTGACAGACTGGTGACGAAGCTCTAACACCGAAGCGAGGCTCTGGGGAATACGGCGCGGATGATGAAAACAAACACAGCACTGCAAACACTGCAGGGAAAGCTGTGTGCATTTGATAAATCGGGAATTCTTGGCTTTTTTTTTTTGGTCCATTGCAGTTTATTGTCGCGTGTACCATGGTCAAGTATTGTGCTGTTGCTCTTTGCCGTTATGGGAGTAACTATAATAAAAGACCGAGTCTCAGTCATTTTTGCTGTCGTGCAAGGCGCAATGACCGTAAGATGCGGAAAGTTTTCTGTAAGCAAGCGCATGAAAAAATTCAAGACACCCGGTGATCCAAGAATCAGTTCATTGCATCTTAAGGAAAGCGACATCGAGATTTTAATTTCTGGTCGAAAAAGTCTACGTTCAGACAGCTATCGGACTATCTATGACCCAAAGAAATGTACGAATACTGTTGGTGCGCGTTCGAAGCGTCTTGCTGACAAAGAGAGACAGTGTGATGAACAACCGAAAGCCAAGAAAGTTTGTCCCAGAGAGCTCGCTGTTGGGGACTCTATAGAAACTTGCATAGATTTTAGTGCTGGTGCAACTTCAGTAAACCATAATCACTCGTACTTTTGCAGCCAGGAACAGGCAACAGCGAAAAGTAACATGGACGGTTCTGATACTAGGCTTCCGAAAGGTAAATGTTCTACGGCTTCACGGACCTGTAAGTCCAGAACGTGTCCATTTTTGAACAGTTTATAACCCGTAAGGCTTCTAAAAGACCTAAGGTTTCTTCAAAGTACTCGTCGGTCTCTCCCAGAAGATAGTTACTTCTATCTGGAGAGGTGACTACTGGAAATATGGAGAGGCTCCTACCCTAGTTCGATTTCAACATGGATGCTGGGTTTGGCAAAACATCTTCGTCTGTGGGAAGTAACTCGGCCACGAGAAGATTATCATTTTCACTTTCCTCTGCAGACACTTTCGCGAGCTTCATTGAATGAACATTAAACGTCAGCTTGACCAACTCGGCCTTTCTTTTACGCTTTCCTTCCGATGATGTTTATATCCCTCTTTCTTGAAGGAAGGTTCGCAACTACTGTAACATTCGACGCTAAAGGTATTGTAGATTCCCCTTATCTTCTTCTTCCGACGTGGCCATGTCCATAATGATTATTTCGATTTACTGTTAACTCGAACAAGCTACGATTTTGTACTGAAAAACCATAATAATCCAAGAAAGCAGTGTCCACTTGTAGATGTAAACAACCAAAGCTCGATTCGAATGAATTATGTTCCCCGGAGCCTCGGTTTGGTGTTGAAGTCTCGATACCAGTCTCTCACGCTGAAATATATCGAAATTGGGCTATTACCTCTTTTACTTATGATCGTGAGAATTAACTTAAAGCCTTGATATATTTATATCGCAGAATTCCCTTATAGCATATATCCTAAAATTGCAATTCCCAATTGTTTCGGAATTGCAATTTTTCAAACCAGTCTGAAAGAACGTATCTGACTTTTTAAACTGTTGTGAAACAAAGACAATTTGAATTCAATAATACACAAGACGCAACTAATTAGACGGGAAGTCTAAAATGCAAAATGATTTTGCATGAGGTTTATGAAAAATTTGCCATGTTGTATAACGTTACCCCTAAGGATCTACAATATTACAGAGATCGGTCGTAGACATTTTTATCCGAAAGGTAGCAATAATCTACTATAATCTGCTGTGTTCTTCAAATTAAAGTATTTATTTTAAAATATTGTTATACTTTTTTGGTATGTGTTTTGTTTTCATAACGTTGTCTATATTGGTAATATAGCGTTTATCGGTTAAGGAATATGGACGAAAAAAGTTAACTTGTACTCGAAATTTCTACAGGGAATACGTATATCTAGTGGAACATGTCATCCGTTTTAACCTTAAGGAGCAGCTTCGTGTCGATGAGCTAGCTATTAGCTATGTGCTGTTATTAGTAAGTGGTTATGTCAACCTAAAGAAGATATCCAACTCACCTAGAAAGACTTTCAGCAAGTAAACTGCATCAATTGCTGACGCACAAGTAAATGCTCTCATCATTGGAAGCTTGATATACTCTGTGGAGAACGAGGCGTGAAATAAGACTTTTTCTTTCCTCGATCCATTTGTAATGATGTATGAAGAAGATCCTTATTTTCTGCCAGATACTGTCAGCTGTGTTTTTTATTTTGCAATGTTAACCTGATCTTTCTGCGAGCAAACAATTGGCCGATGAATTTTCCTTCTTGAACAAAGAATGGCTAATGAAATAATGTATCCGGGTGCTTTGAAAAAAAAAAAGAGACCTTTTTTGCCACCTTCTCTTAACTACACCACATTTTAACAAGCCTGCAGCTATTGGAAGTCAAATCGTAATACGAAATTAATCTATTAGTAACTTCTTTAATTTTACAAACATGGTAGTACCCAAGACCTAGAAAGGAAAACATCTACCCGCTTCTTGAAAAAAAACCCTAAATATTTAAACAAATCTAGAGAGAAGGAGGCACAATGTGAGGTCTCCATATTATTTGTGCACTCATATGAATCATGGAGAACGGAATCAAAATGACCTTAATTATGCATGGTGCACCCGTGGATAAACTGTGCAAAGGTGAGGATCGGCAGAGGAGCGAGAAGCAGAGGAATGGTGGAGACAAGGGAACAGAGAAACAGTACGGATGGACAAAATCTTTTAATTGATCTTGCCTTTTATTTATTTTTATAATTTATCAACTCTTGGAGCAGTCGCAATCTAAGGTTCTCGACAGTAGGAATTATGCATTCGCTTGAATTCTAAGCGATCCCAAACTCCCGTCGAGTTTGATCAAACAGTCACAGGAATGGAAATGGTGAAGACGAGAACGGTAATGACGAACCAGCTTTCTCTTTGACACCTGTTCCAATTAACTCTCTAATTTTCTGGTAGGGTGGTTAATGGTAAAGAGGTGGGGAGGGGGCGTACATTTAGCAAATTATTGCTAGGGTACAATTAGATTACATTTTCAAGTCTAGCTTTGTTTAGATAGATTGTACGACCTCATCAAGATGGCCACCATAACGCCACGTGGTATCGCGTAGTAACTATTACGTTCTGGCAGGTTTGAATAATGTTCCTTTCATCGGCTATGAAGCGTTTTAGTCTAGTAAAGTTTTCATTATGTCTTTATTTGAAGTATACCGCAAACTTTTTTTCTTACTGTCAATATCAGTTGCACCAAGATTGATTCAAACGGAAACTGACTGATTACAGATTAAATGATTAATCAGGAGATATTTTAAACCGTTCTTCTCTGACAATTTAATTCTAAGAAATGATTCCACTTGATCATATGACCTAAATCCGTGGTTAAGGAGGTTACCCAGAAGCTGGGCAAAAAAGCATAAATGCAGTTTCAATTTGCGACAGAGCTCTTAAGCTACAGCTTAAGCAACATTAGTGAAGCTGGTTATAAATGCATACAGTATTTTCCCAATTCAAGACGAAGATAGAAGTTCAAAGTCTACTCTCGATCCTCCTGAGGAATCCCAGCGTTAGCGTGACTCTGATGGGTTTGTGAGTTCTTTGTGTTGTCAGCTTGCCCATGGTTTAATGCACTTGGGTGGATTCTTTGGAATCTTCTTTTGAAACGCTCTTTTATCTAGAAAGGAAGGATAAGGAAATTAGAGGTACTCATCGTTGTTACCAGTTTTTCTGGATATATATCACTAAGAATCAGAATTTATATATACCTCACTGTTTCTCAAGCAGTGGAAAAAGAAAATAGAGAATCCCTTAAAAAAAAAGAAAGCATTAGAGATTTACCTTATTAGTTTATAAACAAACAAATAAACATATAGATGCACAAATAAAAAAGGCTTTAAACGTCATGGTCGTTTTTATCGAATGGTAGCAACCAAAAGCATTAAACTTTTTTTTTTGTCATGAATGTGGGGTTGTGTCCCAATAGCTCAGTCAGAGCTCTTCTATTCTTTCTTTCTGTCTTCGATCGTTCACTCGCGTAAGGGTTATTTTTCAAAATACATCTTTATCCGTCAGATGTAATAGATTAATGGTGACCCCATTATTATTTTCAAGCGGAGCTAAGGCTTTGGAGATAAAAATAAAAGTGCGAAAGGACGTCTGAGATAATTTTCTCGGTATGGAAGGGTAGGTCTGGTGTCTGAAATTGAATCTGAGTCATCCTCAGATATGCAGACCCTTTTAAGTATTCTTTACTCTTATCGTTTTAGAATTACGCCCTAATCCAATCCAGTGAACAGCAAACTGCTTTAAAGCTTAATAGCACTTTACCTGAGTAGAGTTAAGGATTACAAAAATGTAGGAGAAGGCGATGTGTAGTGGCAAAAGGAAGCCAATGAGCCACGTGACACCCAACAACGGAGCTAACACGACACATGCACGAATGCCTAGCCTGGAAGAGACCAAATGAATGCTCAGTCTTTCTCTAGCGGAAACCAGGGAAGACTAAAAATCTACGTTCAATTTGAAGGCTATAAATACCCGGGACATAATGGAAGGAGTTTGAAGGTTGTTATATATATATATAATATTGGATAATGCAATTCAAGACTTTTTATTGGCTTAGCCATTATGGTATATCAGCCAATATACCATAATCTACAAATATGGTAAGCGTACGTGGCAGCTTAAAATGAAAAGGGAGCTAAAAATTTAATAAAACTTAATAATTTAATTTAACGTTTTTAATAAAACAATTATTCCACTCGCGCTTGTTGGATATGAGATGATTATAGCCAACTCGACGCTACGCGCCTCGTTGACTATCTATCATCTCATATCGAACGCGCGCTCGTGGAATAATTGTTAAATAAATATATATATATATATATATATATATATATATATATACTATAGTATGTGCTCAATAGTTGGACTCAATAGTTGGTGCTCAATAGTTGGTCAATAGTTGGACTAGAGTAGTAGATAATATTATCAGCAACGAATTGGGTTATTTGGTCCAAGAAATGTAATTGCTACTCAGAGTTTCATGTTCCATCAGGAGCAATCATCAGGTAACTTCCTGAAAAACGGTTACATTCAAAGTTATTTGAAAAAACGGTTACATTTAAAGTTTTGAAAAAACTTGTGGCGCGTGCTTCGTGCGGCGCGCGCTAATAATGTGATGACATTTTTAGCAGAAATTTTCTAGAGTGTCTACAGGACGATGCTCATTCATTTCGGTTGTTTAAGGTTGACATTTCGAGCTTACACAAAATAAAATACTTCTCCCACAAACACAAATTACAATTCTTGGTGACGTTTGGGTAAGATCTTGCCCGTTTTACTTTGCGCCATTTAATGTTGTACTCCAAAAGTCTATAAATATTTATAAATACACTGGAAATAATGGTGGGGGTGACACAAAAAGCAGTTTGAAGGCTGTCCATCGAAAACGTAATACATAAACCACAAGGTATTATGCGAAACTATTTGAAGTCTTACCTCTCTAATAAAGTAATTAGCTTTATAAAGATATTACAGGGAGAAACATCTCTTATCATCCCACCTGATCTGTTCAGTCTGGTTATCCTTCACCTCTTGGATTGTTGTCATTTCCTTGATAACTCGCACAAGGATTACCATGTTAATCTTCAGGGATTTAATAGGAAAAAATAAAAAGGGAGAAAGTAAGAAAAGTACGAATCCCGTACAGGCTTGATTTTTTTCAGTTCTGATTTTCGCTATTACATAAATAGCGCTTTCTACTGCGAGGATCGTGCATCATACGTATCTACAACAGCAGTTCAAATATATGAACTTCATATATTCATTGCAACCAAAGTAAGAAAAGAGAAAAAAAATAACTATCAATATTTTTGTCTCTCTAGCTTCTGCCTTAAGTTTTGGGAAGAGGACTTTCAAAGACCTATTAAGAAAATTAATGGTTGTCAAAATGCTGTTGAAATCTGTGTTGAAACAAATGTATCTAGATGACTGAGCTCATATTCATTGAAAAAGTTCAATCTATGGCAACTTACAATTGTGATTAGTCCAACAAAGGAAACAAATATCCAGATGATATTGTTAGAGGAGGACATCCAGCATCTTATAATCAAAACAATAAAGTGCACAGGTCTATCTTTCAATTTCGTTTTGTCCGTTTAAATAAAGGAATTAGGGGATATTTCATGTCAGAATGTGAAATCAAAACCCAAAGGATGGGGCAACACGATGCCTTTATATTACTTTGCAAAATTACGAAAAACATCATTCTGGATGATAACTTAAATAGCTTCCTGGTCTAGCACACGAAGAGACTGATCCACAGTTTGAAAGAAGGAGGTGCCTAGTGAAAAGGGTGAGGTAAAGGCCATTTTAGAAGGTCGGGGAGGGGGGGCTGCTGGTATCAAATTTCGTAAAATTTAGTACCCGTTCTTGTCTTCCCTGAGGCCTTGATAATGATTTACCAATATCAGGAGGCAGGTAAAGGGGAAATTGACACCCTCGCCCCTTGTCTATTTTAGGTTCACATTTCCAGGCTCTCTCTACTTTTAAACGGTTGATAAAATTAGAAAACATTCAAACTTCACTTTTTATCGGTGACATAAGTTTCTATTCCATCTTTTCCTGCGGCAATACCTAGAGATGTAGTAACTATGATTGTAGGAAGTCCTGAAGCAAAACAAACAATAGAAAACGCCATTTTAAATCAGTAATTAAAAGCTACTGGTTTATGTAGGACAAGACAGCAAGAATAATCGAGATCTAGGGCTATTACATCCGCCTAAGCTAATGACTGTACAAGTTGAGGATTTCAATAAACCGACGCCTTTTTGTTATCTGCGAAAATATGAATTTTCAATGTGACTTTTTATATTGTTCATCCTCGAAACCTTTTGTTTGTGGGTATAACGTTACTAAAACGCATCTAATTACAAAATTGCTTCTTTTTTTGTCAATTAAGATCAACGCCGGTGACATTCTGCATAAAACCCAAGTCTAACCAGCTCCAAAAATACTATACGCCTTCTTTAGTTACTAATCAAGACAATCCAATGATTTTCAAACAGCGCGCGTATTCATTTGAAGACGTAAAAGATATGGCCATTACAAGAAAGTCTTTTCAAATTTAGAGTTCTCTCAATGTTTTCATGGCAACTATCTTTTCACTCTTATAACCTCTATTTTAACTCTAATACCTACTTCTGCATTGGTTTTAAGCCAATCAGAATCAAGATATCCTGCTAAGTAAATTAATTTTTTAGGTCCAATCCCATCTGTGACTGGTAGTGCACCTTACCCCAGAAAAAGCCATGATAAAGATAAATTTTATCGGTAATGTTGTACACCTTTACAACAAATAAGTAGATATAAATGCCCTCGACAAGCATCCAGCAACAGGAGGCCATCAGGAAATACTGCAAAAGAGCTGCTCCAGCTACACAACCAGCCTGCAGGGAATAGATAATCCATAAAAATTTAATAATTTGCCATTTTTCGAGATAATAATCCGAACACAAATTAAAAAAAGAGAAACGCAACAAAACAAAACAAACAAATGAAAACTACAAAATAGAAAACATGCAAACAGACAAACAAACTGGAAAAGAGAATTACTCCATCGATCACTCAGTCTGAAATCAATCAGTCAAAATAATAAGAAGCTGAACCAAATAGAAAAACAAACAAACAAACAAGCACAAGAACAACTAAATAAGCAACAAGAGGGAAGAGTTTAACAAGTCACCTTGTTTTCTGTGGCATCTATTCCAGCAAAAAATATGATATGTCCTGCTCCAATGCAGGAGGTTAGACTAACCCGAATGTGACACAAAGGTGAATGTCTGTCTCTGAAGGGCACAGAATAAATAAAAACAAACAAGTCGTTAAATAGCAACTTAATGAGATTGATTAAGCGGCAAGACAAATACAAAACTTAGGTCAATGTATTGGGAAGGAAATCATCAGAAATACAACAGTAAATAATCAAGCAAAAAAAAGACATACGTGTGCTGAGACTATCCTTTTTTTTTTTAAATAAATTATTTGGTAAATAACGATTGTATACAAGAATATTTACGAGGAGGTTTTTCTTTTACTAACCATTTGTTTGAAGCTATTTTAACTCCTTGGCGAATTTTTTTCAAAGAAAATTAATCTCAGAAGGTCCAATTTCTTTTCCAGACGCGCCAAGTAACTAGTCTGATAACTTGGTGAACGGCGATAACCCCCCAGAATTCAGTTAGATATCACTGCGTGTTTATTGAATTTACTTACGTGAGCTGAATATAGATGATAATTGTGAGTACGACTCCAGTGAGAGATAACGCCATCCCTACTTGAGTGAGGATTGTCAGTATTTTGTCATGTTCATCTGACGAACGAGTTTCATCCTGATTGAAAAAGTGATATCGATAATAATTTGATTTGGATCAAAGAAAATGTTGTCTATTACAATAAATATAGGCAATTGCAATACCTGTTATAACCTTATGTGGCTTTTGAGATTTATATGATTTTATTTTTTGGAAAAAAAATATATGTATGTATATTCACCTTTCCGTTAGCACTATTGTCGGCAAAGTCCATGAGCACAGCGAAGTGGGTCAAGTGATTGCAAACGCATTCCGTTTGTCTATCTGATATCATGTTTGTTTGACATCCTTCACTTGACCAACTCCCACAGCTGTAAAAAAGGGAAGAGACAAGGACAGACAGGATTCAAAATTACTTATTCTATTGCAAACCCTTTCCCCCTATAATGGAAAAGTGTTCAACTCATTCCACTTATTGCTCAAACGGGCTTTCTGATACTTTAAGCTTCCATTCAGGTAGTTTTGGCTCCTATGAGAGCTGTAACAATTCACGTTAATGACAGTTTTGTAACTATGGTACTTACTTGTCTTCGGAGAAGTTCCAGAATACACATATTCTTTTTTTACGATTCACCTAGGAGAAAAAAATAATCAATTATGGTGATTCATGAAGGTGATAGGACCGTGTGGAGTCCAACTTGGTCTGTAGTCAACAAGTCGGTTTGTTAATTACGAGTATGACTACAGACCGTTCTGTTGCCAATTAAGAGCCACTGACCATAGATATCGAGAATCCGCCGACAGTTGCAAAATTTGGTTACTTTATTTCAACGGGTCACTATTCAGAGTTAAACGTAACAAAATAACAAGAAACTTATATTTTCAAAGGGATAAAAGAACCATATGTTAGCACACAAAAGGAAATTTAAAAGCGGGACTACATCGCGTTGTGGTGTACGAAGTTGCTGAATTTGCATAGTTTTTCATTGATTTGCGAGTGGGACTGGGGGGGACAGCTATTCAGGCGTATTTTGAACTTTCGATTTTCCGGAGAAAGAATAGCGGGATGGAACTTTTTGATATAATTTTTGAGAACGTTTCATCAAAAGGGTCGTCCTTCAGGAAAAATCAAATGAATTAAGGCATTTAGCAACTGTCGGCGGATTCTCGATATTTATGGTCAGTGGCTCTTAATCATAACCATTATAATTTTCCAGAAAGAAAAAGAAATACATTAGGGAAAAATAGAGACAAGGTCCCAACTACCTAATTCCTCCATTTTGGAAGTTTCCCAGTTGTGATGGTTGCTAATTAATTAATTAATTAATGCATAAATTTAGTTGAGTGGACTTGGTATGATTGGCTGCTTTAACCGTCTGATTAAAAGTGTCCGATTATATCCAACTGTTCGATTAAACTGTCCGATTACAACTCTACAGAATAAAGCAGCTAATGCACAAAACACATTTGAGAAGGTTATAATGGTTATGATTGAAGGAATAATATATCAGGGCTTCAGTGCTCGCCTTAGTGATGCCTTACTAGTAGCAGACTAGTAAAGACGTCATATTTATATTATTATAAATTATTATTATAATTATTATTATTATTAATTACTATTATTATTATTATTATAATAAACCGTTATCACTATTATTATTATTACTATATCAAATACGGCACAACTTGTAAAAATACTCAGCGATACTACACAAAAAAACGTCTAATAAGATATATGTATTTCATCATACGGATTTCATCGATGTTTGCAACCTACTAAGATTAATTGTGTGATTGAAATCGCCCGTGAAATTTACACAATTACTGCCTCCTTTCACTGGGTCCTTCATTTGTTTTGAATGGGTAGCCATAAGAATATAAAAGAGTAAATCGAATCCAGCCATCTGAAAAACAGCAAAAAAGAAAAAAAAATCCCATATCTTTAGCAAATTGTAGATCACAGGGAAATCTGCATATCAAGTGTTAGTGGTTTCGGAAAGAAGTCCAGTATTTTTCATGTACATATATTCATATATGTTGTAAGCATGCTCGAATCAAGAATGCAGCTAAATTTAAATCCAAGCGTGTAAATGTATCCCAGATTAGCGAAAACAGAACCACAAAAGAGTAGATTTTTTTCTTGAGTCAGTTTATTGTATTGGTTCAATATACACGATGCTCTCATAATATCTATTGTTAGAACGGAATCAAACCCAACGTTCGTTGAGAATAAATCAATATGCAGAGTTACCTTTCACAAAGCGTTCGAATGGAAACCAATATACTTACTAAACAGCGAGCCACCACGAATCATCAGATTTGCAGGTGTCAATTCTGTTTTTGTGTTGATAACAGTTTCTATGACAATTTCTTTTCAGTTGCAGATTAGCTGTAGCTCGTCATGTTTCCTTTTTTGTCTGTTCACATGAATTATCATACCTTTTTCTAGCCAGGTGTGAAGTTTATTAATCCCGTGCCGCCAGGTTTGGTGCAAGAATCACGCATTTGAAGCCAGCAAACTAAAATGGGGATGAACATTCGCGCAAGTCTCGTATTTATTGTCGCATTTACCGGAGAGTTCTTGGTTTTTCTTCAAACGGGATGAATTTGCATCATTTTCGATGAACCCAGTATGCTATTTATATCAGCTGTCAATAAGTCTTTGGAAATTGGATCTGCTTCAGCAAAGCTGATTTGTTTGCATGTAGTAGCCAGTAGCAACGAGGTCGCTACTGGCTGTGAGACAATAGGCTTGTTGGAGCGTTGCTAGGGCAGGTGATACTTAAGCCAGCCCCATTTCTTTCAGGTGCAAATAAGCTATTATTCACTGCTCCTTTTACATCGTTGGTTTGTGCGAAATATCACTAAAATTTATTACTCTTACTCAGTATAAGGCGGGCATCTTTGTGCAGGAAGCTTGCAGAGCGTAGGAAACATGGCTCTTCGGACAAACTTCTTTTTTCTTCTCGCCTTTGCAAGTAAGTTTTAATTTGAATCTAGCTCATCGACCGAAGCAACATTTAGAACGCAGAGGGCTTACATTTCTTTAAATTTTCATAGGAGTCCCGAAACTGTTGATTCTAGTCTCTGGGAATGAGAATTTTGAATCATATTTCAAGCGTTTTTGTCTGTTCCACTCAACACATCAAAGTACTTGGAGCTTTCAGTAAAGGATGTTAAGTAAAGGATGTCTTTACATGCGGTAAACGAAGCACCGTTCTGTTATTTTACCTCGAATTCTTCTTTTAACGGAGAGCAAATGAAGAATAATTACATTTTCAAACCGTTCGATCAATGAGACAATTTCCTTTGAGATTTATTGTTGATATAGTAGTTCGCATTTTAGAAGTTTAAAATTTGTTGTTTTGCGCGATATCGATGTATACGAGTCAATATAAACAGACAGCAATATTCTCTTTTATCAGCTATTTCCTTCCTATGTTCTAAAACAAAGCAAAGGAAGACATCGGTTATCTTTGTGAGGTTTTACATATCTTTGCGGATCCCATTTGCTATATTTGATGCAATTCGATTCAACAAGTTTTGGTTTAACAAAGTGCAACATCCTTGGTCGAAACTTAGGTGACTAATCTGGTCTATCCTTTTGTTGAGTTGAAACTTTATAGACCGTCATTGCAGTATCACGATATAAATAATATCAACAGTATTCCAAACGTATTTTCAAGATTTTAAAAACTGAAAATCGCAGCTACCTAGATTTGCTGATAAGTATTCTATTTTTGCCAGGAAACATTGTTAGACAAAGGGAATCCATTATCTTCAGTGTCCACCATTTTAATTGCAAGTGACAATAAAATTGAAGTAAATTTCCATTTTTATTTCCCGCTTTACGGACAAAGTCAAACTTCCGTTTCGAAAGTAACCTTACTATCATTTTCGTTTATCAATCGAGTTTTCATAACTTAGGGGAGAACGTTTATCATTTCCCGTTGTTGAAAGAAATATTTATTTTGCTTGATCCTTTTTCTGGAGGCAAATGTTGAATTAAAAATTACCGTTACTATCGCAAACGGGGTCACATAGTGTTTTCTATAATGCAGATCTGTCATATATTTCCATGGTCTTAAATTCTCAGTCTCTATCAAAAGGCAGCCTCAGCTAGAAGTCGTCGATGGGAGCAACGAAAGTCTCAATATTGCTTTCGTTTGCAGATTTTGCAATGTAGAAGCTGTTACTTGGTAAATATTGTTATTCAAGTTTACATATTTTCAAACAAGGATTTGGCGTTTCGAACAAATCTTAAATTCATCAAATGTCTTAAATTCATCAATTTACCACACGTTACATGGCGACATCAACATAAATTGATACGAAATACGAAAAGACAACCGTTTCAGTCTCTCCATGAAATATCTATCATGCAGCCCTTTCAGCGATCTTGAACAAACCTTTGTTAAAAAAAAAAAGCAGTAAAAACCTAGAGAAACATGTTTTGCCTTACCATAACAACTTCGGTTTGTTGCACCAAACACAACTTACCTGATCACTGATTTTAAATTCTTTGCGGTTTATTTCTTTCTGTTCTTTCAGATTTTTTTTTGTCTCAGTTTTACGTTATGGTATTTCTTTATAAAACGTATTTAGGCTATCGCAAACCGGTGGTTCGATCGTTGAGATAATTCGAACTAAAGAGCTCAATGGATAGAGCGCCGGACTGTTGGGCGGGAGGTCGAGGGTTCGAGCCCCGGCCGGACCAACACTCAGGGTCTTAAAATAATTGAGAAGAATTTTCTACCTTTCTATAACATCAAGAAATGGTTAGATATTCTAGTCTTCTCGGATAGGGACGAATAAATAGAGGTACCGTCTTCTGCAGGGTTGGGGTAGGAGACGTAAATTTCCCACACACGAGATTACTGTGTGATGGATGTCCTCCCCTGGGGTGGGATGGGTGGGAGGGTGGACTAGCACGAATGGTTCCTATGTTCCTTTCTAATCCTTCCCCACTGCAAAACGTAATGCAGTGAAAATGGACTAAATTAGTAAATTAGAATTCGAACGAAAGCTGCAAGGAAAGAAACTGGTGGTGGGTGAGTTTTGAATGGACCGGGTATGGAGTCAGTAATTATTTCAGACTGTCGAAGTTTCCTTAATTCAATGACTGCGTTAGCTAGAGTTTTCATTGTGATGTACATTGCGATTGATTTTATACTCCAACAACTATGATTGGGGAAAATTCCCTAGTGTGTCTGCTGCAGCGATGGAGATTCCTGCCCATTGTTATGACAGGTGACCAAATTCATCTACATTTGCGCCTATTCCCACAATTTTTCATGCTGATCACAAGGCTGTGTAGTGATTCGGTCGATTTTCTTTTCAAGATGGCAACCACCTAAACATTGCTGTAATGGGCTGAGAAATTCGCCCTTGATATTGGCACAGTAAATCTTTGGCAGAGCTCACCACCGAAATATAAAATCACCTTGTAAACCGCCGGCCGAGGTGATGTTTGAGTATAAAAGAAGGACACTGACTGTTTTTTTTTTTTTCTCTTCACAGCTGCCAATCTTTTCTCAGCTTTTTCGGCTGATTTCAACAAGGAAACCTGTGGCGGTATGTGCATGAAAGTTCTTCGAAGGTCTGGAAAGGTTCTGTTTCGTCGTTGTCGTAACAACAAGAATTTCACTGATGCCTTCACCATAGAACTGGATGACGCCAAGCAACTGAGGGCGAATGGCAGTGAGATCGGAGGGCGTCGGTCCGCCTTTAAAACTAGAGATTTCATCCACGGTAGTTTAAATAAATCTGCCACATTGCAAAATCTGAAGGCGATGAAGCTCTCCGTCAAGGCAAATCTCGAAGGGCACATGGCATACCTGCACGTGGACCTCTACATTCTTTGCCAAAACGGAACGATCAAATTCGGTGATGATGAAATGGAAATGAGAAATGGGTCACTGAAATTCTACTTGAGGGTACACTCTTATTTTCCCTGAAAATTAAGCTTTTACGTGTAATGTTGTGACATTATAATCCCGTAGGGCTTAGCAGGAGCGTGATCAACTTACGGGATGGTACTGAATGAGACGATTTGAAAGACGTGTCTATTTTAATTTGACTTGACTAGATTTATTTCTTCGGTTTCAAACAATAGTCTGTTTTTCCGAACTATGCCACTTTCAGGGAAAAGGTTGAGTTAAAGTTGCAATGAAGAAATTGATACTAGCGTGGAAAAACGTAAATGATCTGCTAGTCCTTTAAGGTCGGCACACACGAGGGGACTAGTCCCTGCGACAAGTCCATGCGACTAGTCCCAGCGACAAGTCTTTGAAGGGTTTACACGAGGGGACCGTTAGCAGGGACTAGTCCCTTAAGGCGTTCACACGCGGGCACTCAATTGCACAAGAACAAAGGAAAATTAGGAGGCAAAAGATTTTTCTCAGTCTGGGGCGTTACACGAAAACAATGAAAATTTGGTAACTTTTCATTGTAGCACTATTAAACATCAACGCAAATGAACTACAATTATTTAGTCGGATTATTCATGCTTTTACGTGTTCCGTTTTTGTTTTGTTTTTTGTTATTTTTAACAGACACGGAGTCAAATAGGGTAAACATTCCATCAAAACGGCTCCAAGACATCTGTATATGTTTACAAAACTAGAAATAGTTTTTTATTCCTCACTTGTAGAAATCTAGAATTCAGGGAAAATTCATAGAAACTGCAATGTTTACAAATCATATACTGACTCATGATTGGCTTATTTACCGTTTAGTCGCAGGGACTGGTCGCACAAACAGTTCACACGAAGGGACAAACATTAGTTTCATGCGGCAAGTCCCTGCGACTGGTCGCACGAATTCAAACCAGTTTGAATTCGTGCGACCAGTCGCAGGGACCCAATTTTGGTCCTTGCGACCACAGAAATGTGTAGTTCACACGAAGGGACTAGTCGTATGAAACTGGTCGCTGGGACTAGTCGCAGGGACTAGTCCCCACGTGTGTGCCGACCTTTAGCTTTGCAAAGGATATCTTTCGTTAGGCTAATCTAGGCATATATACGTTGCTAAAGACAGATGTGCTCTAATGGATCGAGAAAGTCAATAGTTTGACTTTTAACCTCCGAACGGTGCCAAGCACCTTCGAGAAACATTCTGGGTCCACCTACTATGGATTTGTAAAAAAATTTGAAGCAGACTGACTGAGACGGCGGAGCGAGAAAGTCGCAAAGTGAAGTAAAAAAACAAAACAAAAACAAGACAGAACCAAAAAAAAAAAAAACAACAACAACAAGAACAAACTTTTAAAGGTACAACAGCGCAAAGACAAATAATTTCGGTATTGAATTAAATATTGTTTCATTTTCACTTAATTCACCAAATAAGTTCAAAATTTCATTGTTTTCCTGTAGCTTGAAAACTATACTTCGAGTGAGACGAAGGATATTGAGTTGGGACTCATTGTCAAAGGAAGAAAAAACCGAGGACCACATAAAGACGAGGACATCAACGAGAGTGACATACGCCAAAAACTCATGCCATGCCGGAAAGTGGGTAAATGCGGCAAGCGTTTCCGCTTTGGCAGTGGAGCTAAGGACGATGATGAAATGTCAGCTGCCAGTAAGGTAGGACTCTGAACGAAATCATTAAGCAACAATTCAGCCTTTTGCTTGGTTGAACTGCGCAACAACTCCAAGTGGAAAGATGTTGGGAATTATCAGTCACTGATAAGCAATACCTTCGCGTTTCTGCATTAGATTTGTTGTTGTTGTTTTCATATCTTGCCATGCTTTAGATTAGCACAGTCTGAAAACCTCCTACTGGTGAGCTTATGTACAGAATAAATTCTACTGCTGGAAATTTGCGCATCTTTTCATGATCTACGTCTCATTTAGTTTTTTATTTAGTTCCTTTTCCTTTTTTTCCGTTCTGTTAGTGCAAAATCAATGGTAGGCTTGCCAACTTCAGCAAAAGCGACTATCCCAAACTCATGTCGAATGGTGGCAAGCATAGAATTGTGTTCCGGGTACCCGGCAATGGCACCAAAAGCATCGAAATCGATCCTGGAGTGACATTGGGGGATGAAACTGACAACAATGGCAGCGATGACAGTGATGCAGTAACTGCCGCTCAGCTCAACCTGATGTTGTTTTTCGTGATGCTGGCATCTGTTTTCGCTTTCAAGTGAGAACAGTAGAGTTAGTACGTTATACGCTTTTGAGAAATGATGCCGCTTTTAACCCGATGTAGGGACGCATAGGGACGGGAAGAGTGGTATTCGGCTTCTTTTTGGGAGAGTGCGTGCAAATTACACTGGAGGCATTTCTTAGAACTGGTCGTGAGGCATTTTGGGACTTGACTAACCCTTACCCATTCTTTATGAAACACCTAATTTAACTTTTTAAGCTCCCTCTGCAAAATGTAGCACCTTGTTCTAGACCATAAAATTCGATTTCTGGTCTTACACGCAGAGCAGATTGCTTCAAAACTGATTCCAAAGACACTAAACGGTGGTACATAGAACGTTCTGCATGGCTAATAATGAGGAACGAATGGAGTACCACTCTTTCCCTCTCTCCCTTTCCTCGGATTGTGTTTCTTAAACTCCTTCATTCCAAATTTCAATAAAACCCTGGTCTTAGCTAAAAGGTTTTTTTTCTTTGTTTATCCTCTTCGGCAGCTTTTTTTTTTTTTTTCGATAAGACGTGAGAGCTGTTTAAGAAACAATAACAGCCAGGAAATTTCTCGATTCCAAATCCAGGTTTCTGTAAAATCACTGTAAGAATGAGGTCTGTTAAGATGTCTCTTGCAATAACGAGCTCAGTGTAACTGCAGTATTAGTGATGCGAGATAACTCCTTTCCACAAATCTACAATCAGCTTCAAAATTAGTTGACACATTATGTCTGGAGAGTACCAGTCATGTGTAGAATACATCCAACGCTCCTGTTTCTACTACACCCAAAATCATAGACGGGACTCCCCCTTCCTTATTCAACATCGCCCGTATGTGGCTAAAAATTCATCGAGTCACAATAAAACTCTCTTTTCGTTTTCCAAGAGGGGGAGACAAATAACTTAACTTAACATGGGAAAAAGAGATAAAATTGAAGTAATACGGTGTTAATCGGGTCAATATGTCAACAATTTCGGCGCCAATTATAGATATGTACTTCATTTAAGTATTGATATACTTTCCAAGATACTCAAATTTAGATGCAAACGTAATTTCAGTTATCCGGCATTCAGTTTGTGCAAATTTTAGTTTTGAACCTCTGGTAATTTAGTATTGAGCTTGTAGAATTTGAGTAACATTAATTGCGATGGGTGAAACTCCCGAAAAAGCTGACTTATCTACACCATTGGTACTGGGGCCTTCCGTCCATAAAAGAAAATTTGAAAGAGAAGGAGAAAGGCGGCATAATTCTCTCAAAATCGTTTTCACTGCACGTAATAATGAATCAATATATTCGATTCTAAAATTATCAAAAATAGTTTGATTTATATACGTACACGTAATGGCTTTTAGCGAGGTTATGATGGGAATACAGAAACCATGAAACCACGAAATAACAAACAGTGGTGATGGTTGTAGACTTTGAAACAATTACTCACGACTTGAAAAATTACGAGAAATACGGAATCATCATTGAGATGCTAGCTGGGGGGCCTGAGACCTGTTTCCAGTCTCTCCTCCCTTTCTCGACCCTCTTCGCTGCGCCAGCATGTTAGATAACCTGAGATAATATGTCTTTAAGATTATTTGCACAAGTGAGGTGTCCACGACAAAGCAATGATTGCGTGACAGGTGTAATCTTTGTCTGTCTCGAAGTGTAATACGTTGATAAAAAATATTATTATCATGTGTATGTAACACTCTACAGTCTGACCTGATTATTGAACTTAATAAATCGTTTGCACCAAAGTTCGTTTATATGGTCAATGGCTGTGTGCAAACACTGAGGACCCTAAATCGGCCAAAAACTTAAATTCATTTGAGCTTCTCGAGCCCAGTTTAACCCTGAACTCCCACGAGCGACAAAGACAACATTTCTCCTTACAATATCAATACAATATCAAGCAGACAAATGACGAAAAAAGAAAATATCAATTAAAGGATAATCAGTTGATCTAATACCAAATTCTCCAAAATTACATCATAAGAATTGGATAGAGGACGGTAAGGAGAATTGCTGATGAGATTTTGGGGCGAAATTACTAAGAAGCAGCCTTACAATTTCGATTATCTTTCCTTATTCTTCCCTGGGAATCGGAGTGCAGTAGAACCTGTTAAACGGCACCGTATAAGGCTGTCACCCTGCATTGAGTGGTCGCTTGTCGAAGACCCAAAATGTTTGCGTGGACGTGATTTGTTCAAGTACTAGCCATGTCACGCAACGTTTTTAAACCTTACTCATAAATTCTGGTATTTTCTCGCGATCAGAAATTAATTTTATTTTTCTATTAACATTTTATTTCTCTGGCTAGTCTATCAATGAACCAAAACAGTTCGGGAATTCAATGAAGTAAAATAGGGTAGGGTTAAAGGTATGCTTCAAAGATCGCGGGCAGAATTAACTACTTCCGTAGCTTTTGAATATTTAGCCAAGTCCGCGGCGCACCTACTTTCAGTTGCAAATTAGCGATCATCCGAGAAGTTTTTCGCTTTATTGATTTGATTCGTGGAGGTGCCACGATTATTTTAAACTTTTTATGATATATAAGTAAGGCGTCCTTTTTTGGGAAAGGAACATTTCCTTGAAGCAAGAAAAACTTCAAGAACATGACTTTGCAAGCAAGCTGTATGTTTCTTCTTGCCTTTGCAGGTAAGTTTTGCTTTTCGAAACTAGCCATCGACTGAAGACTTCATCATTGGAGAGGGTTCACCTCGGTTAACACATTCTTGTTCCCTTAAAATCGCTGTTACATTTCTTTGGAAATAAGGGGTCTATTTGATATGGGTGACGTGCATGTGTTTGTTCAATTCAACAAGAAGTTGGTAGCATTGGCTTATTTTGATAAATGCGTGAGACCTAGCACGCAGTAACAAATATATTTTTTTCGTTAAATGGCGGACGAGAGAATATTCACATGTTCTAGAAGTGAAATTAACAATACGGTTTGGAGTGTGATTTATCGTGACGATGAAAACAAGTTATGTTAAAGGGTGTACATAGCAACAATGCGTTCGTGTCCATTTTCAAATTGCTGGAGAGCAATTATTTAACAACTTCTGGTACCAAAGGATAAAATTCTGCCCCCAAATATTGTAGGGGAATCGTTGATTTTGGCCAGGGTTTTTGTTTATTCTTGATTCAAATCCTTGGATATTAGATGTCATACTGTAAGCCTTTGAGGTCATCCCTTTCGTGCAATCATCGTTGCTTTGACCGAGTGTAACTTGGCCTCTCCAGTTGATTGGGTAGAAGCTCTTGAAGCTAGAGGAATTTGTGTCAATATCACAATCGAAATAATTTCAATCAGTTATAAATCCAATAAGAAAAAACTCTTTTACTCACTGGAATTTAAGAATTCGAAATCAAATGAATAAGATTTGCTGCAAGTATTTTAATTTTACCGCAAATAGAAAATGAATTTTTCAGTAGTCAAGAAACATATTTTGCATCACCATGACAACGTCTCTTTGTTTTGCACCTCACATGACTCGCATGATCACTGCATTAAATTTTTGACTGGTTCCGTCATTTCAGTGGTTGTGATATTTAGTTAGTTTTACGTGAACCCTTTATCCCTAAGATGGGATTGTTAATTCTCCCTTCTAGCTGGAGTTGAAACTATGTAAAATTGCAAATCACCGATGCAAGAGGGCCACAATGGAATTAAAATGATTAATCCTTTAGGCGTAAAAATTGATAAAACAATTTCTCCCTTAGTGCCCCCTTTCACCCCCAAGGGTGTTGAGCTCAGTATAAAAATCTTCCCAATCAATTTTCACAGGAAATATGAAAGCATTTTAAAAAACCTTTCCCTACGTTTGGGGAGCCTCTGTAGAGTTTGCATGCAAAATATGGGCATGTAATTTTAAAAAGTCGATTCTGCGATTTCCACATCACACTGCTTTTATAGATTGCAGACAATGTTAAAAACAAAGTGCAAATTTGACATAATGGGCTCAAAACAAAAAATCGCCATGCGAACTGGAACTATACCACGATGTTTTGTCTTGAAATCAACTCGCTGTCAACGGGGTGTTATATCGCACTGTAAGTTTGAATAATTATAAAATTATTGAATTTCATTTTTCCTCAGCTGCCAACATTTTGTTGGCTTTAGCAAATGATTTCAACGGTACAACATGTGGCGGCATGTGTGTTAAAGTTCTTGGCAGGTCTGGAAAGGTTCTGTTTCGTCGTTGTCGAAATAACACGAGTTTCGCCAATGCCTTTACTGTAGAGTTGGATGACATGAAGCAATATGGGGCGAATGGCAAGGAGATCAAAGGCGGTCGGTCCGTTAGCAACTTTAAAACTCAAGATTTCACCGTAGGCACTTTGAACAAATCTGCCGTATTGCAAGGTCTGAAGGCGATGAAACTCTCGCTCACAGCCAACCTTAGGGCTCAAAAGGCGAACCTGTACGTTGACCTGTACGTCATTTGCGAAAACGGAACAATTAAATTCGAAGAGGATGAAATAGCTATGAAAAATGGCTCCTTGAAATTCTTCGTGAAGGTGCACCCTCATCTCTCTTTAATTATGTAAAAACTAAACTTTTAGATTTAATGTTATCTCTATGAATAGAAACAATGATAGTGTAGATTTTAGCGCGAGCGTGAACTGTTAATTTTGAGATGGTGCTGGATGTGATAAATGAAGGATACTCGGCTGGTATAGCCCGAATGCATTAGATTTTCAAATATAAACGGGTACAAAAGTTTTTCAGAGAAATTCTTTTGAAATAGATACGCAAAAAGGGAATTGATTCTTGTGTAGGAAAACGTAAACTATCGGCTAGGCTGTTCCACAGATGATAAACCTCATCCAAAACGTAATCAGTTTTATCAGTCTTCTAGCTTTGAAAGGAATTTCCCTGTTTGTGTTTAGTTACGTTGTATCAGTTTCCCTAGAGAGACAGTTGCCCTTATAGAGAAAACATCAAAACTAGGTTTGAATTTTTCCCTTGGATTTGGTTTCAACATCTTCTAGCAAGAGCATACACCCCACCACAGATATGTTGAAATTTGAATTTCATTCGCTGAAAAGGTGGCGCGAGACAATCACAGAATGAATGAAAGAAAAGTTCAACGTAGTCTCGAGCTGTATGACAGAACCTCGCAGTAATGAAGACTACCTTAAGCAGTATTTAAGGTGAGGCCTGAAAAAAAAATTAGGCCTGTACGGGATTTGAACCCATGACCTCTGCGATACCTGTGCAGTGCTCTACCAATTTAGCGAGCAAGCTAACAGGGAGCTGGTCATTATGCTGGTTCGTATTAAACCCGTGAAATGACGAATCAATGACTAAGAATATATAAAAATCTTATATGTGCGCTGCGGCTTTTGAGAAATGTACGAAAGAGATCCTCGCGGTGGCAGTCTCGAACTACTTCTTACTTCAATTTACTAAAATAATAAGGTTTTCTTTAGCTTGAAAACTATACTTCGAGTGAGGCGAAGGAAATCGAACTGGGACTTGTTGTCAAAGGAAGAAAAGGTCAAAAACCAAGTAAAGACATTGATATCAAAGGCAGTGATGGTAACTCCAAGAAACTTCCTCGAAATATGCCATGCCGGAGAGGGGCTAAATGCGGCAAGCATTTCCGCTTTGGCAGTGGAGCTAAGGACGATGACGAAATGTCAGCTGCCAGTAAGGTATGACTCTAAAGCGAATCTTTATGCAAAATACCACACTTTCTGTAGCCGCTTACCTGCCTAACAACCCGAGTGGGATGAAATTAAAAAACAATAGAAAACATTCCATGAGTCGCTGGTCGGTGATCAGCAGAACGTTTCAGTTTCTCGGGTTGTTTTTGTTGTTTTCTCTTTCTCGTGTTCTAGTTAAGTCAATTTAAAAAACCACCTCCTGGAGAGCGTTCGCACAATATATTCTGCAACTGGAAGGTGTACCTTTTTTTATTATTTTTAACTTACGACAAATTTAATGTCCCTTTTTTACTCTTTTAATTTTTTTTTTCTAGTGCAAAATAAATGGAAAATTTGCCAACTTTAGCAGCAGTGATTACCCAAAGCTCGAGACGACTGGCAACAAGCATAGACTTGTTTTCCGAGTACCCGCCGATCAGTTCAGCAAAACCATTGAAGTTGACCCAGGGGTGACATTGGGGGATACAATTGAGGAAAACGATGAAAACGTAGACAACAAAGGCGACAAAAACGATAACAAAGACAACAAAGACAACAAAGACGACGCGGTTTCTGTTCAGCTGAATCTCCCGCTGCTTTTTGTGGTACTGGCAGCCATATTCACGTTAAACTGAGGACTAAAAGTTTTTTCGTTAGGCTTTTGAGAATTTATACACGCTGCTTTAATCTGATGTGCGGGGAGTTAGGGTTAGGGCACTGCTAATGACACTCGATGCAATGATCGTACATGTATACCTCTTTGCGAAGCATATTCCATTTTTTATAGCCTACCTTGAGCTATATTCAAGCCCAAAAGCGTGGTTATCTGAGAACCATTTTGAAAACCCTGATCATTGCTGCCGCCATTCGAAAAATTTTTGATAACCTTTGAAGTTTCCTGTACAAAATACATCAGCTTGTTTTAAACCAAAATTGTTTGATTTCTAGCAGAATATTTCAAAACCAAACTTAAAGTTGGCATCGGGATACTTTGAATAGTACTACCTGTCCCTCCCTCTTGTCGCAATCTGTTTCTATTTGCCTATATTAAAAAATCCCCATCGCCAGTAATATAATGTTAAAAGATATTTAACAAATCAACAGTGTTTTCGGCATGGTCTGTACTCTTATGGACAAAACTCTTCGTCATCACAGTGGTCAAAATGTCGTAGACTCACGAGGCGCAGCCAGGTGAGTCCGCAAAACCGCAGTGAGCCCCTGTCGATTTGTTTTTACCACAATATCGACACCAAATAAAACGATTCTTTCAGTGCATGGCAAGTTGCGTGACATGTTGACGCGTGCAGCCATTGTCTGTACTCTTATCGACAACCGAAAATTGGCCGATCAGATTGTGAAATTACCGCCAATTGTGTGTCATTTTAAAAGGCAGCGGGAGAAGAAACAAAGATGGTGGGGCTACTGCGCTGCCCAAGTGTTGTTTCCAGTCTTTTCTCGTTTTCTTGGGCCCCCCTTCGCTTCCCGAACATGCTGTTTATTTCCTCTTTAAGATTATTTGCATAAGCATTGTGTTTATGAAAATAACGATGAACCCCTAAAAGTTGCACCTGCATGCTTGCGTAACGTTTTTATTATCTTTTTCAAAGTGCAACAGCTTAATGGAATTGTTATTATATTTGTTTTACCCAATAAAATCACTTGCACCAAATATTATTGTAATTAAATAATTAATGGCTGTTTTCATATACTAAGATTTACATATCCTTGAAAACTCGAGGGCTTTTCCGAAATCTCATTCTTAGAAATAAATCTTGACTTCCTAATTAGAGAATAGTATAAATGTCGTAACATATCACGAACCAAGGACCTTAAGAAATATTAGAACATAGCTAGCAGAACCGCGCAATCAAATTCAATACACGTAAGCGTGCTCAAAATACAGATAGTGCACGCTGACAGCGTCAGCAAATCGCTTCGCCAGAATTTTTTTTTTTTTTTTTACGCGAGCAGCCACTGTTAGCGCGGGAAAAAATAATATTTTTCGCGACAATGATGGATACAAAGAAACTCGGCCTACTAGATCGAAAACGAAGACAATGTTTTCACTTTTTCCTTTGGGTTAGAGTTCTTAAATGACGCAGAAAAAGAGAAAGACAACGGAAAAGGAGACTTGGTATCAGCGCCGTCACGATTCACTTCAACTGATATTGTTGTCCGTTTTTCGCGTCGAATTTGATACAGAATTCCACCGGCTATGTTCTAAAACAATTGGTTCATGCTTTCAGCTGTGCACTATCGAGTTGTGGAACACGTGGGAAGTTTGGAGAGCACTCAAAAAGCTAGAGTTGCCCTCGGCTATTGCCTCGGGCAACTCTTACGCTTCTTTCGTGCTCTTCAAACTTCCCGCGTGCTCCATAACTCGATAGTGTACGCTAAAGCATGAACCAATTCTTAAGAAGAGTGAAAAGCTAACTTGGCTAAAAACTTCTCAGCAACAGCAGTGACCCTCTAGTTCCCATTGCAATCCATCCTGTCACACTGACCGACTACAAACATAATGTTTACACTCTATTATCACTGTTTTACATCGAGCCGCTATCATACGATAGTGAATTGCGTTATAGTTTTGATTAAAAGTTCAGCAACCACTGTGGATGTGCAAGATCATTGATCATCAGTCTGACGGATTTGGTTCAGACTCAACTCTGATTGTATCGTCTCCTCTTATCTCAGTCATAGGTGGATTTTCTGCCCGTAGATAGACTCTGTGAAGTCTTCTTTTGAAACGTTCTCTTATCTAAGTGAAGAATATCAGATAAATTATAACATTTCAAGGGAGCAAGTCCTCCCTCATTCCTAAAGAGCAAATATAAAAAAAATCCGTCTGTATGGACGGCCGGCCAGGCATCCATGACATGTTCATTCATAGCAAGTTCCCGTCTCTGAAATTTAGCCGCGAGGTCTCAAACCTTTCAATATATTGCTTTTCCGTTCAACCCTGAGTTAAAAAACACTTATTTGTAAAAAAAAAGTGAGAGTGTAGCTTTCCAGCGACGAAATTAGCGTTGAAGTTCGCCCTTAAACTCCCAAGATCTGATTGTTAATTCTCCCCTCTAGCTGCTACACGTTTCCTTGTAAATTGGTTAGAACAATTTGGTGTTCAATCAGGGTAACAACTTCTTCCTGATAAGTTTGGGGATTCTCATTACTTATTTGCTGGGTCGTGTATGGATATTATAGAGAGAAGTTACATGTTGATCACTTCTGGGAGCCAAAGAGTTATTGACACTTAATTCCCAAACGCGATGCGAATTATGACTTGGAAAGAACAAAGTGATCTTTCTGACTCTAAGTGAGGCTTTGCGACGTTGGAGAAAATTCTTTAGAACAGTAGATATTATGTATATAAGAACGATCCTTCGCAGTAAAGCACTATTTGAGTGTCAAAATATCCCAAAAGTACTCTTCAATAGAAGACTTTGGTTTAACAATTTTCATAATTTACTCCAAGCCTCGCGTTTTTCTGGTCGTAAATTCTAGTAAACAAGAAAACAAATATGGTGAATCAACCACGCGGGTCTCGTAAACGCGAGAAAATCGTAAGTTTTTCAGATTGTGTATATTCTTTTTAAATGTTGATATGTCTAAAAGCTTAAAAGTATTGTTCAAAAGGGGATTTTAATTTTGAAATGACACAATGCTAGAATTGTCATCACAAACCAACTCAATTTTCTGGTCATGAATTCTAGTAAACGCTTCAAGCATGCTGATTCTATCACGCGGTCTCGTACATGGAAGAATTCCTTTGGAATTTAGCATCTTATCAGCAAACTACAATTCTTTCAATAAAGATTTGGCCGCGAAATATTTTTTTGGTGGTTTTTGCCTTGTCTTATATGCATAGTTCTCGGGTCGACCGCGATAATCTCGTAAACCTGACGCAATAATAATTAAACTTTCCTCAAGCACAAATTGTGTCCACTGTGTTTTAAAAGAATTGGTTCATGCTTCTAGCACATTGAGCAACTCTTACGCCTCTCTCGTGCTCTCCAAACCTCCCAAGTGCATCTATAATTGACGTACAATAAGCGTGAAACTATTATTTTTCAAAGGTTTCCTTTCGCTGACAAATATTTCTTCCTGTTGAAAATATGTATATTATGCATACCTCCCTATTTCTCAAGCAGTGAAAGAAGAAAATCGAGAAGCCCTAGAAAAAGAAAGGTATTATGGAATAAAAAATAGATAAGCTAATGACCAGATAAATGAGAATGAAAAAAAAAAGAGAACTTTTAGATTATGGAAGCGACAAAGAAGCATTAACCTCCTTTTTAACTGTGGTCGAAGGTCTGTGTCGCAACAACTACAGGTACCAGTAAGGTACTTATCTTCAAATCAATCGTTCTTTTCCGGTCGCATGCACAGATTTCTTTGTACATGTAAATTTTCACTTGATCTGTAGTTTTAGAAACAAGCCCCCGTGATAAGATTTTCACTACTTCTCTCTACTAACGTTCTCTTTGGGCTTAAGGGTGCGATTAATTCAAAAAGGGTTCTGACCTTAAAAGCTAATCCGGGTTATACTTGCTTATTGAGAATTACTTTCGAAACTTCGATGATTATCATCTTGTGGTGATGACACCCTTACCTCCCTCTCGAAGATCAAACCTTTGTAAACTTTGCATTTTACCTGAGTAGAGTTGAGGATCACAAAGATGTAGGAAAAAGCAATGTGCATTGGCGACAGGAAACCAATCAGCCAAGTGACTCCTAGCAATGGAGTCAACACCACGCATGATCGGAGACCGACCCTATAAAGATAGAGAAAAATAGAATTTTCCTCGAGAAATCGACCCTCGGACCGTCGGATTTCGCGCGCAGATTTTCTACAACAGAGCTACAAAACTCGAAAGAGAGCCAGAACACTATGTGACAAGTGTTCTGCACTTTGCTGGGAACAGAGGTGGGGTGTGGTACATAGAAATAAAAGAGAGATAATCATCTCACCTGATCTGTTCAGTCTGGTTTTCTTTCACTTGTTGGATTGTGGTAATTTCCTTGATGACTCGCGCAAGGATTACTATGTTAGTCTTTACAAACAAAGACAAGACGAAATGTTGGCTAACTTTACTGACTTGTAGATCTCTAATGGTGCGAAATATGAGAAAGTGAAAAGAGTACAGGAGAAGACAATGCGGGCGGCAGCTAAGAGTAATATTGATCCCGCTAGACAAGGCTTTCAGTAAAAATTTTGCAGCTTGAGAGTAATTGAAATTAACAAGAGAAGATTCTGAAAAAACGGTCACGTAGCCTAAATTCCAAAGCCGTTCGCCTTTACATCCCTTTGTGGATGTGGAGTCCTTTCTGAAAACCTTTTATAATGATTGTAGTGGAATGGATGGGAAAATGGATGTTCCCTGTCTGCCCCGTCATTGTCTTCTATCAAATATATTTATTTTTGGCAGAGGCAAGGTGCTTGCCTTAGACCAAAGGGAAAAATAAAAAATAACTTAACTCAGAATAACTTAAATAGAACATACGATAATAGAATAATTTAAATAGGTCCAAGTTGAGTTGTATTATTAAAACAGGTAATGTCGCCACATACAAGTTCGATTAGCCCAACAAAGGAAACAAATATCCAGATTATTTTGTTTCTTGAAGATATCCAGCAGCTTGGAGTTAAAAAAGGGAAATAAAGGATTAAAAATTAATATATTAGTTAAACGAGGGATAAACTAAAAATTTAAAGTACGATAGGCCAGATTTTCAATCTTTTCAGCGAAAATCAAGATAGACGACGCAGTTTCGATATAAATGCATTGAGAGAACTCATTTTCCTTTCCCTAGGTTTACCTCTTCAGGTGGTCGAAACATTATTCACTTATGTATCTACAGTGATGCTTTCAGAAGATAAAATAGGTAAACTTTCAAACTTACTACTGATCATTGACAAAATTCTCGATTCCGTCTTTTCCTGCAACAATACCTAGAGATGCAGCAACTATTACCGTAGGAAGTCCTGGAACAAAAGCCACAATAACTAAAAGAGAAATTGCTTAAAATGATCATTTACGGGGTTATATCAAAGAGGACAGCGATAACTATCAAAGTACGGGCTATGTTATCTAACAAACGGCTTTGAGGAATAGAAAAAAATCAAGGCGATTATACTTCTCCCCTTGATGTGAAAAAAATATTCAAGGTAGTCTTTATATGCTTGCTTCCCACCCCTGTCTGGCCACAAAACATTAATTTCTGACTGCGTGGCTCTGTTTTCGTTATGAAATCCCGACTGGTGAGTGTCAAAAGCCAATCAGAATTTGAGGATTAACATGTTGTGCATTGCACCAGCAAATCATTTTTTTCTCGTTTATACTTGCTTTATTAAATTCAATTTACTTTAGTACCCTCGTGTATAATGACTTCAGCTTTTATCGCATCTTAACAAGTAGTTTTCCTTACCCCAACAAAGGCCATGATAGAGACGGATTTTATCACTTATGTTGTACACCTTGACAACAAATAAGTAGATATAAATGCCCTCGACCAGCATCCAGCAGAATGCTGCCATCAGGCAATACTGCATGAGAGCTGCTACCGCAACACAGACAGCCTGCAAGAGATTATCATCGGTTGGCTGATGTATTGGGTAACCAAAAAGTTATCGGGAAATGTAAAAGGAAACAGAAACATATATACACAGGTTAAAGAACAATAGACACACACTGAAAAAAAAAAAGAAAAACAACAACAACTACAACACCAACTACAAAAACAAACCTTTATAGGAACCCAGAAAAAAAACAAAAAACAATATAACATAAAAGAATCGAATAAAAATGAAAGTCAACGAGGAGGTTGTAAATTAATTTGTCCCAACCTCTCACCTTGTTTCCTGTGGCATCAACTCCAGCAAGGAAGACAATATGTCCCGCTCCAATGCAAGATGTTAGCCCTACTCGAATATGGGACAATGGTGCATGTCTGTCTCTATAGAGGCCCAAATAAACAAAAATTTGCAAACCAAAATATAATGACCAAAATTCAGCTAAGGAAGTGAAGAAAGAGAAACATTACCGCCCTAACCGTTTTCATTAATCCAATATTCTTCAAATGACTCTCGCTTTAAAACTTTCTCTAATTCTTTCACATGTTGCAGCTGATTTTCTATATGACGTTTGTAAGCTTATTTGTTTTATATTAGGCATTACTTTGCCAGAAAAAAGTCTGAAACCTCCGCCAGTGTAATCCTCGCCCCAGGTTTTCTCAGGTTGTCAACACGTAGCTCATCTCTAAGGCCTATTCTCTAATCTCACCTGGACTATAAGACGATATCGACAAGATCAAAGAGACCACTTCCTTTATGCTATAGAGAGCACTTCCTTCATGCTAACTTGTCGAAGATTTCAACTAATAATGGGACTTACGTGAGCAAAATGTAGCTGATGATTGTTATAGAAACTCCAGTCAGCGATAAAGCCATCCCCACATGTGTAAGAACTGTCAGTATTCCGTCATCTCCCTTAAATTCAATAACATTTATTTAAAAGGCCGAAGATTGCTACGTATTTAATGCTAATACCTAAAGCTTACTTTCTGAACCTCAAGGGCACCTTAAAATAAACTGTTTCAATGATGTTGAAGATGTTGCATGTTCATAGGAATCAGGGCGTCATGTGAACCTCCATTTAGGAGAGAGATATAGTAAATGAAACTGGCCGCCTTTGGGATACGGGATTTGTGCGCACCCAATCCAACAAATTTTAATTTTTTGGTGCAGTCTTTGATTCTGGCAATAGTAATCCCAACCAATTGTTTTGTAATCGCTTCATATAGGCCGAATTTCTGCGTCAAGTGTACAATTAGTTGCCTAAACGAAATAAAAGTACACCTGGTGCTTTATGTTTATAGCGGAAGTCGCTTTCAGGCCAAGGAGGACTAGACTCAATTTCCAGTTTTGCCCTCTGAGGTCTTACTACTTCAGTAACACTATTGTCAAAGTTCTTCTTTAAGCTCACGCACTACAACTGGAGTTTTTTTGGAAATGCTTTGTTGTGTGGGACGCCTGTGATTTAAAGTGTTCATGATACGTGCTGGGCAACTTATACACCAAATAGAACTATGAATTTAGGTGTTGCTTTTGTATTCCTTGCAACGGTTACCTCTTCATCGTTGGTAAAATCCATCAGAACAGCAAAGTGTGTTAAGTGATTACACTTGCATTCCGTTTGGGATTCGCTCAAGATTCTGGTGAAACATCCTTGCGATGACCAACCCTCAGGGCTGTATGAGAAACAAAAGAAACTTCTCAAGTGGTCGACTGTAGTTCCAGGCTATAAAATCTTATTCAGCTTTCTACATGACCTACACAATAGGTGTCAAAGAAATGGAAAGACATCTCGTAGAGTTTTGCAAGAAAAGAGGTTTCGTCGGAACACTTGTGAGGCTTACCCATCTCCAAACATGTCCCAGAATACACACTCTCTTATATCTCCACTTGCCTGAAAGTATTGCAAGAGAACTAGTTAAGAACAGTTTATGGACAATGCTAAGTTTGAAAACTGAACTTTTAGACACAAGCTCAAAAATTACTAGATAAAGAAGTTTTATCGAGAGAGTTGATAAGGGAAATTCGCCTGCACAGAGACATTATAAGGCTGATGTTTCGAGCGTCGGCCCTTCATCAGAGTTCTGACGAACGCTTTACGCTCAACGCATCAGCTTTTAATCGCTCTACATTAGCCAATTCGCATTATCAACTCACTTGATAGACAGTTCATTATCTTACTATACTGCACGCCAACGCAGCACCCCATGTTATAGAAACTTCCCCCCTCAAATATTACAGATACGAGAATACAAAAAAAGGACAAATTTACTGAAATGCCACATTCATTAAAAGTAGACCCTAAGATCACTGATCATCGCGATCGTTATTACCATCGTCATTGTCATTAATTTATACCTTTGATTAATTCGATTCACCCACTTGAACGAATAATCTCGGAAATTCAAGGAAAAAAGCTTTTAATATTGAAGACGAAGACAATTCGGCGTCCTCGAAAAAGCTCCTGATGCGTCCTTACTTAAACATAAGTTGTAAGGTGCGATGGAAAAAACAAAAGACTAAATTAGGTACAAGAGGTGACGAGGATACCTTTTTTATGTTTTTAAAAACCAAGGTAATGTTTTCCTCCAATTCATCAGGCTCAGGGTATATTTCGACGGACATGATTATGGTGTTCAACTTCCTGATAATAATATAATAAAAAGGGCAGTAAAACAAAAAAAGGAAACGGACAAGTTTATAGTCTCCATCAAAATCTCTTGTTCAATTGGATATTTTTACTCACCTCTAGTTCTGGACCTTAGTTTTGGAGGAAGCCTATTAATTTAGAGCCATGAGGTAGGTTTGGATACATCATCTTAGCTATGCACGTTAAGGATGTTTTTCCTTTGTTTTCTTTTAAATGCGGTCTCGCACTGAAATTAGCCAATTTCATCTTCTCGAAACATTGGAGGAAGATGCGAGTGTAATAAAGTACGAGGAAATACTCAAGCTAACGCTAAACATGCAAACCTGGTTTTCTTGGCTCCATTGACGTTGTTGTCCGATATGAAGATCTCGGAGAGATTTTTATACATAACTGCTACAACCACTGACCCTATATGGAGGTAATTCGAACGAAAAGATACATATTTTATTCGCTAGGCGGGAGTTTTTCATTGGAAAAGTCTGTGCCCGAGTCTTGGATACAGCCCAAGTCCCTTCCTGGGAAGAACTTAATGTTAGTATCCGCCCCCATGATAATCGAGGATGTTTTCTTTGCTTCCTGTCATTTTACATTTGGGATAAATTCATCCAAAACGTCTTTGCATCTCATCTTCAAATATATGTCTTTTTTTTTTCGTTGTTTTTGTTTGTTTTTTTGTTTTTAACCACCATCTATTGATTTATCTCTTATGATATTACTAGAAAGCCTGTCTACTAAATATACAATAAATTTTAATATTAGATCAGGGGTTCAGAAATTTCTTCTTGAGATTAAATGTACTTCTTAGAATTTGGATATATCAACAAAGTTGAAATGGTAAGTTGGCCACAGTAATGATTACAAAAGCTGACGTTTCGAGCGTTAGCCCTTCGTCGGAGCGAAGGGCTCCGACGAAGGGCTAACGCTCGAAACGTCAGCTTTTGTAATCATTACGGTGGCCAATTTACCATTTCAACTTTGTTGATATATCCAAATTATTTCTTTCTCCCACCGACGCAGCCCCAAACAGTTTCTTTCGAAACTATCAGCCCTTACTTCTTAGAATACCCACCTTTCTCGTAGACATTTTCTGATGGAATTTCCATGAAGTTTTCATTTCCAAGATCAGCACAACGAAACTGATTGCCACTGTGCTTGAATGTGCGACTGGCAAGATAATCTACGGCTACGAATTAGAAAAAAAGGCCATGTATTTTCAATATTACTCATTTCCACGTGTTTGTAAGGTGGTGTAAAGCTCGATAAAGGAGTTTCAAGCCCTGCAACTCATCAAATAAGTTTATTTGAGCGCGATGGGTCTTGCTTTAGCATTAAGTGATGATTATCAAGAAACACTCCCTGGCAATTGTTATGCCCCAATAATAAAACAACGAGAATGATAAAGAAAACAAAGACACACACACACACGCACACAACAACAACAATGATAATAATAATAATAATAATGATAATAATAATAATACTAATAGAATAATAATGATAAAAATAATAACAATAATAATAACAATATTAACAACTTATGAACAGTTTTATTTTGTAATTAAGACGAACTCTTAGGATTAGTAATTAAGACGAAACTCTCAGGATTTAATTTATCTATTTATATATTTTATGACACTCTTATGAAGTCATTTTTAATCAGGTTTTTTTTTTTTTTTTTTTGTGTTGGTGTGCTGGTTTTTCTTTTTTTCGCGTAAATTATTGCGTAATTGTTGTCATAAGTTTTATTCGATGCTGTGGCTGGTTACGGCTTGCCGCCCAGCCTAAGCTTTTAATCTTTACTCTGGGCATCCAGACGTTTGTACTGCCATTATAATAATGATAATAACAAATAAAAACCAAAGACAAAAAAAGATAGAAGATAAAGAACTCAGCGGCCGCACTCCTTGACCACGCAGGATTATTTATTGTTGCGCTTTTGGTTATTTTACTTGTTTCCATTTCAATCATTCATTCAGAATCCACGACATCTCATCATGATCATTTGCACCTTACAGTTCGCGTTTGTAAATACTTAATTAATCTTCACAAGAATATCTTAAGTTACATGAAAGACCTACCTGAATTATTTCTGAAGAAGGAGAAATTGGTAGTTGTACCGTTCAAATGTGATAGAGCCAGTCTATATAGAAAGTCCTCAAATACCAGTGTGGTGAACATCACATCCCCCCTAATTCGGTTACCTCCCCCAGCGCGAAAGATAGTTTCATTCTCCAGCGCGGATACTGCGTCCTGATTATGAAAATCGGAGGAAAGTAAATGGTAGGATAGCTAGGGAAAGCAAGACTATAATATTATCCTCACCAGTGTAAATAATTTAGCCATTGAACTGTAAAGGTGGAAGCGAACTCTCAATACTCGACGGGGGAAACTTACCGAGAGTGGGAGAGAAGAATTTTGAATGGTCGAAATCTCCAGATACCCTGCATGGCCTGCACACTTGTTGTTTTTGTTACGTTTGAGTTCTCTAATGTCTTGTGGCCTTCGTTATATTGGGTGAGCTTGCCAGCGCATAGCCCCATTACTAAAACAATCCTAAAGAAATGTATCTCTGTTTTGTGTCAAATGTATTGTTTCCCATTGGCTACAACATAATTCCGTTCAGTTTTCACACCTTCAATGCTTCAGAAACGATAGCACTGTTAAAGAACTCTACCTTCAGGGCGTTACGCTTTGTCAGGTTAAGACGTCTGTAAAATCTCAGAATACGACACCTCTTTTCCTAAACGAAACAAATCAATAAATCAATGGATCAGTCAGTCAATCAATAAATCAGTGAAACAGTCAAGTAGGTCAATCGCTGAGTCAATCTACCAGATCTATCTGCCAGTCGGCTATACAGTCGGTTACTGATTTGAAACTGTCGTCGCAATGCAACATAGGCTATCTAGTTTAGACCCGTGCAGTTGTTATATATATATTAGATGTACTTTTATTATTGCTCTAACTAATATACATATATATATATATAGATGTACTATTATTACTGCGCATGCTCTAACTATAAATCTCTTGCCTTTCTCTCTTCTATGCAGTTTGTCTCTCCTGCGAAAATGATAAAAGGAAGGGAAATTATAAGCTGTATAAAATATGGTATTTCACTGATTTGTTTCGTTCTTAACTTTTTTCTCTGCTTAGAAAGTGTATTCATTTCTTTAAGTGAAAGAGTGGGCACCATGCAGTTGACTCAAGTCAAGCAAATTAACTGCGAAATAGGTGCAACCACTAAAGACTAATGTCCGCAAGAAGCTAGAAATGATTTAAAATTTTAAAAGACTTGAGACGGTGTTAAATTAACTCGAGATTTCATTTACCTACCTTGATTTCTACATGTCTGGACTTTAAACCGATGAGTCACATTTCGGTTACACAAGAGGGGTCTAATATGAATGCTCCAAGCCCCAGATGTGGTAAAAGTTTGACGAGTTCGTAACTTTTCAGAACACACTGTTTCGTTGAAATTATTTCGTTTAAAACAGCTATTAAATCCATCACACCAGGAAGAGCAATTAGTACCACCATTAAAGGGGCTACAAGATATCACGGTGGACCGACTAAGCAGGCTATTCTTTTTAAGTTTCTTGCACGCTCTCTTTCTCCATGCCTGGGGCATCTTCGTGTTGATATGTTTCTTTCTACATGCCCGGAGCATTCTCCCGTTGGTATGTTTGCAATCGACGTCTGCAAAATAAGCATATTAAGGAAGTATGTCTCAGAGCAAAGAGAAAAGCAGAGCTCTTTTAGGACAACCAAAATATGAACACGACAGAATTGTTTCTATTGCTTTTAATCAGATAGAAACAAACTTACCTTCTGGTTGTCCACTCTGAATAGCTATAAAAAAAAAGCAAGAAAAAAAAAAAAAAGAAAAATGAAAAGAGAAAAAAAAAAAGATTTCTGTCGAAAAAATCTTCCTGATATACCTCTTCTTTTATCTAAGCCAGATGGCGTGGACGGATGAAGCATGGTTGTCTGCTGATGCCTTTTATGACAAAATGTGCTTCTACTTGGTAACCTCCTTTTTACTTTGTAAGATGTATTTGTGCCCTGAAAACGAAGCTATTAAAAAGAGCCAAAGCCCATGAGCTGCTCCAGCTAGATTCTGTTCACACGCATGTTCAGGCTGCACGAAACTGCTTCTAAAGGGCGCCGGGAGACATTAAAATATTTGGAGACCATTGCTACATGCCAATTTTACAATAAAGTTACCGCCAGGAGATAAGATTATCAGTATATTTTATAAAATATTTCATGGTAAATCAAACAAAAAGTTACGAGTTCCTCATATCAACGTTGGCTTAATCCATTTCTGATAAGACAGCGGCAAGAGAGTGATAATTTCCCTCCAAAATTGACTTTTCGACGTCGAAACAATCTTTCGCCACATATTTCATTCTAGCGACCAGCAAATTTTTCCCTTTGGCGATATCCAAAATCTTTGAGCAAACAGATGAATCCTATTACTAGCCACTCATTCATCTGCATATCAATTTTATCTGGTTTTACGGCTAAAATAAAAAGTGAATAGTTTCATAGGGATACATCTCCCACTCAAGTTAAATGATAATACTTAGAAAATATCTAGCTAAATGTTCGTCTTTCCATGTTATACACCAAACACCGTAAAAGCTGAAAGAACTTTTACCGAAACCTGCCACGGACATTTGGTCGTGATGTTGACATCTTTTGAAAAATTATCATAGTGCTAGCCTAAAGCGCATTTTCTTTATTTGTGATTTGATGAAAATTAGCCAACACAAGAAGTCAAAAAATTTAGGAAGGTTTCTCTGCTTATTGATGATTAATCGACAGCAAGAACTGTATATCTCCCAAACCAAGAACGCATCTGATGATTTAAACAGTTGTGAAACAAAGCCAATTTGAATTCAATAATATACCTAACGTAACGAATGAGACGGGAAATCTAAAATGAAAAATTATTGAGCATGAGGTTTCTGAAATATTTGCCATGTTGTTTATATTTACTCTCAAGTATCCACAGCACTACAGAGATCGGTCTGTTTATTGATGATTGATTGACAACAATAACTGTATATGTCCCAAACCAGGTCGAAAGAACGCATCATTGTCCGTGTGTGTGTGTTTGTGTGTGTGTAGGAGTGTGTGTTTGTGTGTGTGCGTGTGTGTGTGTGCGTGTGTGTGTGTGTGTGTTTTTTTTTTCAAAGTTGTCCACATTGTAATATAGCGTTTTACACCTAAGGAATATGGAGGAAAAAATTAACTTGTACACGAAAATTCTGCATGGAATACGCATATCTAGTTAAACATGTCACCATATTAAGTTTAGGAGCAACTTTTTGTCGATGAGCTAGCTATTAGCTATGCATCTAGAGATGTCAAATTAAAGAAGATATCCAACTCACCTAGAATGACTGTCATCAAATAAACTGCGCCAAATGCTGACGCATAAGAAAACACTTTCATCTTTCCAAGCTTGAGATGCACTGCGGAGACCGAGACGTGAGATAGGAGTTTTACTTTCCTCAATCCACTTTCAACGATGGACGAAGTAGATCCTTTTTTAATGAACGCCAGATATTGCCAGCTGTTTATTTTATTTTGCAGTACAAACCTTATGTCTCAGCTAACAGACAATTGGCTAATCAATGTTCCATCTTGAACAAAGAATGGTTCCTGAAATAATACATTCGGGTGTCTCAAAGAAAAAAAAAAAGCGGAGTATCTTTTTTGCTTACGTTTGGGGTGTTATAGTCCCGGATGGAATCGATTTCCAACTTCTCCTTATAATACCAGATACTAACAGGCATACTGCTTACGGAAGTAAAATTGGAGATTTCTAGGCGTGGGAAATTCTATCAGGGTTCCGGTTTACAACATACTTCAGACATTTTCCATGTGCTCACAACAACAACCTTTATTCGTCCCAGTACCCCACACGGGGTAGCGCCTGGCGCTTACAGAAAAACAAACAAACGAACGATCGCGTGCCCAAAATCATAATACGAAACTGATCTATTGGTAAATTCTCTAACTTTTACAAACATGATAGTACCCAAGACTTAATATAGGAGAACACCTACGTGCCTCTTGGAAAAGCGAACCTATATATTACGTGAGTTCGACATATTATTTGCGGACTCAAATGGATCGCCGAGAAAGAAACGAAAATAGACCCCCTCATAAATGGCTGCCGGATTAATATTCTTCTGTTTAAATTTAAATTAGCCCTTCTGGCCTCGTTCTCCAGTACAAAATTCAAAAGAGGACATTATCTCAAGCGAGGCCAGAAGGGCTAATTTAAATTTAAACAAAAGAATATTAATCCGGCAACCATTTATGAAAGTGGTCTATTACCTCAATTATGCATGGCGAACTCACGGATAAACTGTGCACAGTGTGATTAGAATATACAGTGATTGTACACGTACTAAAAGCCATTCTCATTTGATTTCAAGAGACAATCCAAAAAGAGTCCTCCTCAATTGATCCGACATATTTAAGGAGCGGTCCTTCATCTTTAATAAGATCCATGCCCACTCCACAATCCTAAGGCCGCTCTGAACGCTACGATACTTGTATTTCGTATCATTACTCTTTCCTATGCTTCTCATATCCACGAATAAAAAGAAGCGTTATCGTTTATGAGCAATTCTTGTAAGTTACAAAACGTTCTACAATTGTTTACTTTGTTTCTCGTGATCAGTCCGCGCGAGACTGGTACAATTAAGTCATTTAAATTGTTCTATATTATGGGATAAACCATGCGCTCGTACTTGCAGAGGTCAAAAATTCGTTTTGGATGTTCGCTTGTTTTCTCACTAGTTTATTCACTTATTCCTCGAGTCAACAAATCTTGTAAGTATGTTTTCACTGTAGTTTTTTTTGTTTCGCTTCGTTTTGTTTACATTTGTTTTCTTTTTTGTACAGTTAAACCAGATCTTTGTAAATAAAGGATTATTCGAATATTCAAGTCTACAATTCTCAAAATGGAGGTTTACACGGTTGAAATTTTTGTTCACGAGGAGAATTTTTTATTAGTTTTGCTTACATCGTCAGTAAATAATTATAATCAAAGGGTTGTAAAGGTGTGTGGATTGGCAAAGCATTGAAAACCAGAGGAATAGTGAAGACAAGGCAACAGAGAAATAATAAGGATGGATAAAATCCTTAAATTGATCTTGCCTTTTATTTCTTTATTTATTTTCTAAATTTACGAACTCTAGGAGCACAGGCTCTATAGGGTTCTCGACATTGGGAATTGCATATACGTTTGCATTCTGAGCGATCCTTAACTTTTAGCAAGAGCGTCGAGCTTGATCAAACAGTGACAGAAATGAAAATGGTGCAGACGAGAACGATAATGATGTACCAGCTTTCTCTTTAGCGCCTGTTCCAATTAACTCTCCGATTTTCTCGTGGAGTGGTAAATGGTAAAAAGGAGGGAAGGGGGCGTATACTTCGCAATTTTTTAACTAGGGTATATTGAGATTAAATTTCCAAGTTTAACTTCGTTTAGATAGACCGTGCTACCTCATCGGGATGGTATAGCTACCATGATGCCACGTGGTATCGCCTAGCAACTATTGCGTCAGAGCAGGGTTGAATAATGTTCCCTTCATCGGCTATGAAGTGTTGTAGTCTTGTAAAGTTTTTATTGTGTCTTTCTTTGAAGTGTACTACAAAATTTTTTCTTATTATTAATATCTTTTACTCCAAAATTGATTCATACGGCCATTGAGTGATTACAGATTAAATGATTCATCAATATATTTTAAAACGGTCTTTTCTGGCATCTCTATTCTAAGAAATTATTCCAATTGATCATAGAATGACAATGGCGCTAGGTAAACGTCGTAAAATTCATGTTTCCGGAACGTTACCACGTGTTTCCGCCCATGTTAACATGAATTTACACTTGCGGAAACGTTTGTTTCCTTCAACTGAAACCTGACGGAAACATCTTAAAAAGTGGTAAGGTTCCGCTGCGACCGCAGCAACGGAAACACGAGTAAACGTCACCAAGCCGGCAGCGGAAACACGAGTTAATGGTCGTGTTTCCACGACGGTTTCACATATTTGTTCCACGTTTCCGTTTACGGATTCTTGATGTTTCGTCCTGTGAAATGTCATTAACCTAAGTTTATGGTTAAGAAAGTTACCCAGCAGCTGGGAAAAAAACATCAATACGGTTTGAATTTGCGATAGAGCTCATAAGCTACAGTCTAGACAACATAAGTGAAAGTGGTTATAAATGCACACAGTATTTGCTCAATTTAAGGGGAAGATATAAGTACAAAGGCTACTCTCGATCCTCCTGAGGAATTCCAGCGTTAGCGTGACTCTGACGGCTCTGAGAGTTCTTTGTGTTGTCAGCTTGCCCATGGTTCAATGCACTTGGGTGAATTCTTTGGAATTTTCTTTTGAAACGCCCTTTTATCTAGAATGGAAGTATAAGGAAATTAGAGGTACTCATCTTTGTTACCAGTTTTTCTAGATGTAAATCACCAAGATTCAAAATTCATATATACCTCACTATTTCTCAAACAGTGAAAGAAGAAAATAGAGAGTCCCTTTAAACAAAAGCAGTAGAGATTTCAGTTAATCACTTGATAAATAAACAAATCAACAAATAGATCCACAAATAAAAAAAAGCTTAAAACGTCATGGTCGTTTTTATCGAATGCATGGTAGCGACCAAAAGCGTTATACAATTTCCTTTTTTTTTTATGAATGTAGGGTTGTGTCCAAACAGTTTAGCCAGAGATCCTGTATTCTTTCTCTCTGTCTTCAATCGTTCACCCGCTTAAGGTTTAGTTTTTAGAATACATCTCTATCCGGCAGATATAATAGTTTCATGGTGACTCCATTATTATTGTTAAGTAGAGCTAAGGCTTTGGAGATAAAAAGGAAGGTGCGAAAGGATGTCTTAGATAATCTTTTCGGAATGGAAGGGTGGTTCTGGTGTTTAAAACTGAATCCGAGTCATCCTTAGATATAGGGGCACTTCCAAGTATTTCTGACGCTCAACTTATCAGATGTACGCCCTTATCTTACCCAGTGAAAGGCAAACTTAAAGCTAAATAGCACTTTACCTGAGTAGAGTTAAGGATTACAAAAATGTAGGAAAAGGCGATGTGTAGTGGTAAAAGGAAGCCAATCAGCCACGTGACGCCCAGCAACGGAGCTAACACGACACATGCGCGGATGCCTAGCCTAGAAGAGACCAAATGAATGCTCAATCTTTCTCCAACGGAAATCCGAGGGAAGACTAAAAATCTAAGTTGAAATTTAAGGTTAAAGATACCCGGGACAAAATGCAGTGGAGGTGGGTGGTTACTTTGACTGTGATCAAGCGACCAGCATATCATCAAGCAAAGAAGTTTTCGATAACGCCAGCTCTCCTTACCAAAAAGCCCTCTACGAAAGTGGCTACGACTATAAGCCTACATATGATCCACAGCCAGCTCAAAAGCGCACCAAAAATCGCAAAAGAGAAGTGATATGGTATAATCCACCATGGAACTTCAACGTGAAGACCAATCTGGGAAGAAAGTTCTTAAATACTGTTGACAGATGCTTCTCGAAAAACCATCCACTACACAAGATCTTCAATCGCCACACACTAAGTGTTTCGTTAATACAACGAATTATTAACTTGATTTCCTGATTGACTTTGATTGACACTAAGTTTCGCAATTAAGCCACGTGAATAAGTCTGTTTTCAGTTCAGATGTTTAGATTCGAAGTGACCCTCATGTTTTGCTGACCTGTCGCGCTGACCCGTATTCTGTTATACCCTGATCTGTTATATCTGTTGCCGACCTGTATACCGTGAAACAATCCTACTAGACATCGCCACAGAAGTAAGTTATCAGTGCTGCAATTCTAGCTAATAGTTTGACTCGTGTGTTTATGTATCAACGCTGAGATTGGGACCTTTGATGCCCGCCCAATTTAAAAAGTCTAGGAAAGTTTAATAAAATACGTTTCGGTCCGAGACCTTCATCAGTTGTAATACAATGACTTAAGACTTACAATGACGTAAGTCATTGTATTACAACTGATGAAGGTCTCGGTCCGAAACGTACTTTATTAAGCTTTCTTAGACTTTTTATTTGAGCATAGATCTTTCTTAGCTCGAAGTTGTCCGTCCTCGTGTTCTACAATATTTTTCCTACTATTTATCGAGGTTTGGACTGTGAATCCCTTTGGATCCTTCTGGCGCTGCGTCACTGTTGGCTCGAGGCCTTTTAACTAATGTAGTTACGTCCTTTTTTCCTCTCATAATATTTATATATATATATATATATATATATATATATATATATATATATACAACAAACTATTATGCGAGATCTTTTGAAATATAATGAAGTATAACCTCTCCACTAGAATATTTAATTTTATGGAGGTATTACAGGAGGAAACAACTCTTGTCATCCCACCTGATCTGTTCAGTCTGGTTATCTTTCACCTGTTGGATTGTTGTCATTTCTTTGATAACGCGCACGAGGATCACCATGTTAATCTTTAGGGATTAAAAAGGAAGAAAAAAGAGGAGAAGTAAGCTTCTGTTGTAAGTTTTTGAAGGAGGACTTTAAAAGACTCATTAAGAATATTTGATTGAAATCAATTTTGAAACAAATGTATGTAGATGACTAAGCTGATATTCATTGAAAAAGATTCAATCTGTGGCAACTTACAATTGCGATTAGTCCAACAAAGGAAACAAATATCCAGATAATATTGTTAGAGGAAGACATCCAGCATCTGAAAATTGGAAAAATAAAACTAGCTTTCTATCTTTGTTCGTTCATTAGTTAAAGTAATTAGGGGTATTTCATGTCAGAATTTGAAATAAAAACCAAAGGATAATGCATCATGATGCCTTTATATTACTTTGTAAAACATCATTCTGGATGATAACTTATAAATTTTCTTGGTCTAGCACATGGAGAGACTGATCCACAGTTTGAAAGAAGGGGGTGCCCGGTGAAAAGGGTCGGGAAAAGGCCAGCTTAGAAGGCTGGGGGCTACAGATAACAAGTTTCGCAAAACGTATTATATATTTTTGTCTACCCTTAGACCTTGATTATGGTCTACCAATATTTGTAGGCAGGTAAAGGGGATGGTGACACCAGGGAACTAATGTCTTCGTGTTTGATCCCCCCGCCCCACCCCACCCCACTCCTCCCCTTGTTTGTTTTTTAGGTTCACATTTCCAGGCTCTCACCATTTCGAAGCAGTTGATAAATTAAGGAAACTATCAAACTTCAAACATACTTTGTATCACTGATAAAATTTTCTATTCCATCTTTTCCTGAAGTAATACCCAGAGATACAGCAACTATGATTGCAGGCAGTCCTGAAGAAAAAAACCCACAGTAGAAAAAGCCATTTTCAATTAGTAACTAAAAGCTACTGTTTTAAGTATTACAATAATCGAGACTGAGCACTATTACATTTGCTCAAGCCAAAGACTGTACAAGTTGAGGATTTTAAGAAACTGACACCCCTATATTATTATGTGAAAATACGAGTTTTCAATCTGACTTTTATATTTTATACTCTTGAAATTTTTTTTCATTGGTATGAAACTTCTAAAATAGTTTCAATTACAAAATAGCTTCGCGTTTTAGCCAATTAGACCTATGCTGGTGACATTCAAAATAAAACCAGATTTAATCATCTCCGGAAATACCGTACACCTTATTTTGACACCCATCAGGACGATCCAATGATTTTCAGAAAGCACACCTGTTCATTCGAAGACTTAAAAATATGCTCGTTTGAAGAAAACTTCCCCGATGTTTTCATGGCAACTATCTTTTGCACCTTTTAGCCTCTTTATCCACCCTGAAACCTACTCTGCCTTGGTATCTAACCAATCAGAATCAAGATATTCTGTTAAGTATATTCTATAAGTCCAATCCCATTTTTGACTAGTAGTGAGCCTTACCCCAGCAAAAACCATGGTAACGATATATTTTATCGGTGATGTTGTACACTTTTACAATAAATAAGTAGATATAAATGCCCTCAAGAAGCATCCAGCAAAAGGAAGCCATCAGGAAATACTGCATGAAAGCAGCCACAGTTACGCAAGCAGCCTGCAAGGAATAGATAATTCTTAAAAAAAATAATATGAAAAACAATGCCAAACAATAATAATAACAATAATAATAATAATAAAGGAAGAATACAAAATCGGAAGCATGCAAACAAACAAACAAGAAAAAATAATAACTTGTGCGATCAGTCTTTAAATCAATCAGTCAAAATAATAAGCTGAACTAATTAAAAACAAACAAACAAATAAACAAGCACAAGAACAACGAAAACAACTCAATAAACAACAAGAAGTAATAATTCAAAAAGGCACCTTATTTCCAGTAGAGTTAATTCCAGCAAAAAAGATGATATGTCCTGCTCCAATGCAGGAGGTCAGACTAACCCGTATGTGACACAAAGGTGAATGTCTGTCTCTGCAGGTAATTAACTGCAAAGAAAAATCATCAGAAATACAATAGTAAATAGTGAAACAAATGAAGGAATAAATACTCTGGCACAATATATAGCATATATATATATATATATATATATATATATATATATATATATAACACAAAGAATATTAATAAATATATATATATATATATATATATATATATATATATATATATATATATATATATATCGGGCGAAGCTCATCACCTTAGTTGTGATTTGAGCACTCTCGCATGGCAACATGCCTGCACTTGGTCCCACAAGTGTAGCGCCCAGGCAATGGTTTATTCCAGAGCTTGGCCCAGTGTCTGCACTGCACTGATGAGACCCACATAGGTCGAAACAGTGTGCACTGTCTGCAGTATATATATATATATATATATATATATATATATATATATATATATATATATATATTTATTACACGACTCAGGCAGTCAGAGGGCCAGTAAGTAAAATCAACCAATCAAAATGCTCTATTGCCGGTCAATATTCTCTCAGTATTGGACCGGGCACTGTCCCGAATTGTCCCGAATGATACCGCACTTGTGTCCCTTTGAACTTCAGTCATATAATAAATCTCTCATTAACCAAGCTTGCTCGGGACCGCACTGGAAGAATATCGGCCCTCGGTCTTTTTTGTGCGGACCTCGCTGCGCTCGGTCCGTACTGTCAAGACCTCGGGCCGATATTCTCCCAGTACGGCCCTCGCGCTTGGTTTATAAAATATATATAACTTAATAAATAACGAGTAGAAACAAGAATATTTACCAAAAAGTTTTCATCTTACACAAAAATTTTATTTCAAGCCATTTTAACTCCTCGGTGAGAAATATTCAATGAAAGATCATCTTAGAACGTCCACTTTCTTTACCAGGTGCGAGAAGTCCATTCTGAGCCCCAGATCGAACTAGTCTGATAACTTGATGAACAGTGATAATCCCCCAGAATTCAGTAAGACATCAGTGTTTATTGATATTACTTACGTGAGCTGAAGATAGCTGATAACTGTGAGTACGACTCCAGTGAGAGATAAAGCCATCCCTACTTGAGTGAGGATTGTCAGTATTTTGTCATGTTCATCTGACGAAAGAGTTTTCTCCTGGTTGGAAGACTGAAAAGTCATAATTATTTTATTTGGACCAAAGAAAGTGTTGTCTATTACAATAAATATATACAGATGCGATACCAGTTATGACTCAATGTTCCTTTTGTAGATTCATGATTTAATATTTTTAAAAAAAAAAATGTTTACCTTCCCTTCAGCACCATTGTCGGTGAAATCCATGAGCACAGCGAAGTGGGTTAAGTGATTGCAAACACATTTTGTATGGTGATCGGATATCATCTTTGTTTGACATCCTTCACTTGACCAACTCCCAAAGCTTTGAAAAAAAAAGACACGAGGAAGAACTCAAGACTAGTTATTCTATCACAACCCCCTACACCCTCTTCCTCAAAAATGCTCAATTTACCCTACTAACCCAAAAGTTTTTTCAGATACTTTTGCCTTCCATCCATACAGTTTGGGTTCCCATTAAAAACTGAAATTCGCGTCGTTAATAAAAGTGTTCTAACTATGCTGCTTACCTGTCTTCAGAGAAGCTCCAGAATACACATGTTCTGTTTTTTCGATCCACCTGAGGAATGGTTAAAGTGCATATGACACAAAAATTTTTTTCCCGGCTTTTGGTAATTCAATATGTATGATAAACTGTGAGACAGTAGAAAATTATAATTTCTTTTGGTTATGACCGTTATTAGCCATGCAAAACTTGCTCGATTTCCATATAAAACTGCCTCAGGAGACTAGGGACGAGAAACAAGGTCGTGACGTGGAGTTGTTTGATTGCCAAAGGGGCTATCAAAGTGTTCTGAGAGGAAACTCCGCGTATTTGTCAAAATTCGTCCGTTTCCAATCCGTTTCTTTCCATGATGTTCAGTGACTCCTACTCTAGTAGTGAATCGTGTGGCTCTTCTGAAAGAACGGATTGGAGTGAAGTGACTATGTTATCGTCCCGTATCAAGACGAGCCGCTTGCTGATTATAGCGAAGAAGAATCCTCGAACGCAAGTGAAGAAAGGGATAGCGACGGACTTAGCCTTTTGACTTTGGAGGCTAGATTTTAAGGAAATGTGCGTGTGTATTTCTGGTAAGTTGAAAGCTTTACTATAATTCCAGACTAACGTAAGCATAAGCAGAGCTGATCTGAGCCCTTGCGTCGCGATGTTTGTCCAATAACTATTCCTTTACCTCTTCCAGGTGTCAATGCGAGCAATGCAACACTGAGCTGTTAGTCGGTGCTCTCGAGTTTTGTGTTGCATTGTTGCAGAGAAGTAACTAATTCATCCGCAAAGATGCTTTTTGATGGCTTGATCGAAAGAATCAAGTGCAATACCGAACACGAAGATTACGAATCGCGCCGTTGTTTGGCAAGTCGCTCCCCTCCTTAGAAACCAAGGTGGAGGAATTTATCGTCGACGCAATGAAGTGTCAGAGAACGAGTAAGTTTAAACATATAAATATCTGTATATATATACATCTGTCATTTCTGATTTTGTTGCTTTACTCATCAATTATGATACTTCTAGTTTTATCTCAATCGTTGAATTTGCCAGTGATAAGAAACGAGTCTCTTATCATTTCATTGAGGAAGGGAGGTCCAGTAATCACCCGAGCTGTACATTTTTTCATTTCTCATTTTCCTCTTTATTTGTAGGTTCATCAGAGCTGTTGCATATAGATGAATCACCAGATGGCTTTGTGGGTACATAGGCTGGATAACAGAAGACCTCTACCAGCTTGTGTTTATCACAGTAAAAGGAAAAAGTACAACACACGAAAACACAGGGGATATACCAATGTCCAGGAGTATTGAGCTCTAGTAAAAATATTCCATGTATCCAGGAAGAAAAACTTATGATTAAAAAAATGCTCCCAGCTCAGTTTCATTCATCTGGGCCATATCATCTTTGTCTATGCTACTCTGGATTAAATTAATAATAATGACCATAAAACAGCTGATTTGGAAAAAAAATGAGAGTCACTTTATTTGCTACTTTTCTTCCGGTGACCATGTGATGGCCTCTTGCTTTTGCGTGGGCATCTAGAACTAGATTAACTAGTGCTTGGTTGACTTTTACCATCAGCTTGATGTGAAGTTTGTTCTGATTCTATAGGAAAACAATAGTTATATAGTATGTGAGTGCATTTTTACAGTATGTGTGTTACCGTGTAGGCCCTATGAAAGTTAGTGTTTAATCCAGCAAATGTACTTTATCCTCACTTGTCTTGTGTTTGGATTACAAAATTCAAAGTTCACAAAAATGCATGAAAGAAATTACACCAAAGTCTACTTTGTTGACATCAGTGGCTCAAATGTGTCTCCTTTACCTTAAGGATATGTGGGGTTGCAAAAATAAACAGAACTGGCCATGGTAAAAAAAAATGACTGGTAATGACTGCTCGCCTGACAGTTCTCGCGATCTATCAATTCTTGGGAAACTTCGGGCACAACCGCATCCATCGTGGGAATAGAACCCTTGATCAGAACTCTATTCCGCTTCGTATTTTCCATGCTTTCCATCGTGAAAGCCATTCTGTTCTCGTCACAGCTTCGCTCACTGAATGGACCGAACACATTGAGGCATGCTTTGAAATCAGCTCTTTGAAATCCACTCGGTGCCGTTGCACGAATTTCATCCATCTCTTTCTCAAAGCACGATCCACAGGAAATTGGTGCATCGAGATGCCTGGCGTGTAGCTGGTGTTCGTACAGCTCTGAATTGTTAGGCACTTCGGCGACACAATAGCGCCCACCTTTCCTCACAGGCTTCTTCTTTTCCGCCATGCACTCAATGAGAGTACCACAACCTGACGTCACAGCCTCAGCTCACGTGACTTTTTGGCCGCGCGCGGTCCAGGGGACAAATTTCAGGCCGCATTTGCGCGAAGTTCGAACGAAAAAAAAAAAATTGAGACCTTACGATACCCCGAGATCGGTGTACGGGTACGGGTACTGCTCCCGTACGCGTAAGATATTCATGTGCGTAGCTAATTTGATTAAGATGCCCGAAGAGTTAACACGCGGGAATTTGTAACGATTGTTTACAAAGACGGCGGCCGCGGCGGAAGCATTTGCTCTTTTTCTTCAGAAATAAGTTATCTAAATTGTTTAATAAAGTCCATCAAATGTATCCAAAATTCTCCTTTACGAATGTTCTGTCTTTAGAAAGTACGCCAATGATATGCTTCATCTTCGAAAGCACAAGCGCACGTCACTTGTTATTGCAAACCCCGCCATTTCATCGAAGCACATTACCAAACAACTTCTTTGATTGTGAACCTCAGCATTGACTCCCATGCCATATTTGTCAATGCTAGTGCTTTTGGAAGACACAACTGAGAAATTCTCAGAAATCCCCCAAATCACCACCACAAATTATTGATATCGTTTCAGAGTTCAACCTTCGCATTTGACATCCAAAGTCAATCCAGTTTGACGCGCTTTCTTTACCGCTAAAATTTAAAATTTGGCAAAAATATGTCAACAGACTTGCAATAACATTACTAAGGAGTCAAACAATTCAAAACGTCTTAAAAACTCACTCGTTTCTCCATCATGTAGCTCGTCATTCTCGTACTCTAGTACTCGTACTTCTTCTACGGGTAAACTGGTGTCTACCCCGGAAAAAACGGCTGGGTCTACCGGGTAAGATCGATGACGTCATCGCAAAATGAAAAAAACATGGCGCTACCCGTTACCCGTACACCGATTTTGGGGTATCTTCGAAATCGGGAATTTTCGATGAACTTTAACTCTCGAATCGTTCATCATACCTATCTAGCTACCAAAAAACAGTGTAAAAAATTAATTTTGTGTCATATACACTTTAAGTGTCCTAGTTCAAGAAGTAAGATAGCAGGGCTTCAGCGCTTGCCTCGCTCATGCCTCACTATTAAGGCGTCGTAGCTAAAGAATATTAATGGATAACCCTCTAAGCTAGATGGTAACCCTCTGCATCAAGGTCTCTGGGATTACGCCACTAATGACTTTTCGCCTATTAATTTGTTTAATGGTTAAAATTTACCAGGTATCCTATGTGATATAGAAGAGAGCCGCCGGAGTTTGATAGTATCCCCTTTGTAATAGGTTCAAAGTAACACAATTTGGAGCGGATCTTAAAGGGATGTAATGCTGATTTGGGTAGTCTTCAACTTAGGGATTAGTCGGTAAATCTCAGTTTGAATTGCGGTAAAAGATGACAACTTGTTCAACCATAGAAGGACGAAGGAACTGTTTGTATCCCCTTTCACGACAATGAAAAAACAAACAAAATAAAACAAAACTGAAAATGAGACAAAACAAAGAACTTGAAATAATAAGTAAACAAATAACGAGAGGGAGGCATAGATACCCTTAGGTTCTTAAACACCAATGTGACGTTTTCTAACAAATCTGCAGGCTGAGGGTCTACTACGGCGGACATAATTATACTGTCAAGTATTCTGAAATAAAAAAAAAATTAGACGATCGCAAAAGAACAAAATAATATTAGAACATAGCTAATAGAGCCGCGCAATTAAATTCAGTATACGTAAGCGAGCTCAAAGTTCCGATAGTGCACACTGATAGCGTAAGCAAATCACTTCGCTAGAATTTTTTTTTTTCGTGCGAGGGGCCATTGGTAGCGCGGGGGAAAATAATATATTTCGCGACAATAATGGATGTAAACAGAGACTCGGCCTACTAGTCACAAAACTAAGACAATTTTTCGACCTTTTCCGTTGGGCTAGAGTTCTTAAATGTGGCAGAAAAAAAGAAAAACAACGGAAAAAGAGACTCGGCATCAACGCCGTCACCATTCGCTTCAATTGATATTGTTGTCCGTTTTTCGCGTCGGATTTGATGCAAAATTCTACCGGCTAGAGTTGCCCTCAGCTATTGCCTCTGGCAACTCTTACGCTTCTTCCGTGCTCTCCAAACTTCCCGCGTGCTCCATAACTCGATAGTGCACGCTAAAGCATGAACCAATTGTTAATTTCTATTCATCTTTACTTTCGAAAAAAAAGAAAAAAAAAATATATATATATATATAACATGCGTACCTTGTTTTGTTGCCTCTCTCAGAACTGGCTGAATAGTTTGTGAAAGACTCAGAAAGTTTTTTGTATGCAACCCCAAGTACTACTGAGTCTGTTTTAAAGGGAATGATAACTACTTTAATTTCGGTTTTCAAAACTTCACGATGTAATTGTTTTTTAAAACGACCGTGACTTATAAGTACTCAGGGCACTAGTGTCGTCATAGACAGGGAAATCGTGGAAGAACACTGTTTGAAGTTTTTTGAAAAATCATAAAGTTTTTTCGTAAAAGAAAGAGATTCAAGATAATTAAAAACGGAGACCGATTTGCACTAGGGAAAAAGGGAAAAAGGAAACAACACCTCACTGTCCTTAGTATTAAATGTAAGCTACACGCATACTGGTGGTTTTCACCGTCATGTTATCGAAATCTAAAATCAAATCTATTGAATGCCTAACGCCAACGAGTCATCTATATTAAAAAAGATAAATGAAAATTTTTTCAAGCTTTAAGGTCTGTAAAGTTTTCCGCTGATGAGTTATTGGCCAGTGTCTGACATAGCTTTATAGAGCTCAATATGGGGATGCCTTGTTGGTGCTCACCCAAGGGGTACCAACACGGCGGCAATGAAGAAATACAGAAACTGATTCTCTCTTATTTCGCCGCTAAATTGACTAGGTATCTACTGTAAACTTTGGAAACTTAATCCGACTCATTTTCTAATGTTGCTGATGCTCAGGAAATAAAATGTCACAAGACGAAGTCTTATGTTTCTTACGTACGAGCTTGGCCGCTATTTCAATGTCGTGCGACCAAAAATTACGAGATTAGAAATGGCTCTATTTTCAAAATGTAGAACCATGGTACTCTGAAAATAAGTTGATGTTTAGGATAAGAGTTCTTTCGTCTTTCGGAGGTAAAACTGTAATAGCCCTTGTTATTTTGGATTGTGGATTTTGGATTCTTTAAGACGGCACTTAAAAACCAAGGATTGCAAAGTTGGTAGTTAATGTCAGAATAAAGTCTGAACCACTGAGTTAGGCAGGATATTACATGCAATCATCATAAAAGCAAATATTCAAAACAAAGAAAGGTACTTACCTCGATCCAGATTGGCTAAGGGAATCTTGATAAAGTTCTCCCGATTGCTTGCATTAAACAAGAAGTTTTCTCCTTTCTGGGAGATGTTGTGTCTGACTCGGAACTCTAAAGAGATGTCGATAACAAAAACAAAAAAAACAAAATTTCAAGTCCGGAGTAGGCTTTGACCAGCATAACTAGATTCATCCCGTTGCATTTGTTTGACTCAAGATTTTGCGTGTCAGTAATTTCCCTAATTTCAGAATTGCGCAAGCTTCCGATCTTGCATTGGAAAAGAAATTAGATTTTTTCAGCTGATGTAAAATAGTGGCGCTGGCTCGCATAAGGAAGGAAGCTGTTCTCCACTCACCCAGATCTTCACCGACATCAATAAGCTCGGGATTTGTGAAGTTCTGTCGTTTTATGGCTTTCCTCCCTATTGAGTCTTCAAAGATAAACGCAGCAAAAAAGGTGTCCTCCAATTTTTGACTCGCTGAAGAATTTGTCTTACGGGACCATATACTTTGGATTGAGGAAGTTAACTGGTTTTTGGCATCCTGGATGAAAAGTGGTAACATTAGTTAGATTAGAAGCTAACTCCAGTTACTCAATTGTTGCTTATTTAAAAGATGGATAAATATAATAAGTGGAGTTCGGAGTATGGGTACATGGATATTTCCTGTTTGCTGGATTTCGGGAATATGGACGAGTTGTAAATACTAGATTCCTTTTCAGGACATTGACTAGATAAACTAACAGATGAAAAGTGTTTTTAAGTCATCTTAAGGTATCTTTCCGTTATCGCGTTAAGACAAAGCGAGAAAGAGAGGAACAGCCACATATGGGAAAAAATAAAATATGGAAGAAAACAAAAAGAAATATTAGCCAGCTCACCATACAAGACACATCTAAGCAAGCTACATTTGTAACTAACCCATCACTGACCAATCGATAAAATAATAATAATAATGATTATGACAATAATAATGAGTGAGGATTTTATGTATTATATTATCTATAAATTTTGCATAATATTTTATAATTATTAGTATATTGTATACCTATAGGTTTAAGTCTTCATCACTCATAAAAATAACAGTAATAATAATAATAGTAATAATAATAATAACAACAACAAAATCAGAAAAAAAAAATAACAAAAAGTATTCAACAAATTTTACTCAAAAGAAAACAATGTAAATTAAGCTACACCCCAGTTTTTATCATCATCTACCTGTAAGGTTTCCTCCGGTGGACTATTTTCTTTTTCCTTTAACAAAAAGAAAATAGCTTGCATTGTTATGGTTACGTGCTACAGAATCATTCATCTAAATTCCATCATTCGGGTAACAGTGTAAAACTTATTCAGAAGTCAGGAGTCTTATAGACGACAATCTGCCAAATATCTTACCGACGTCTCATTGGCTGCTGTGCCTAAGATATAAGCTAAAGAAATCAAGAGTAAAATTCAAATTTTTCTGCAAAGAAACGTTTCGGTGTTAAAGGTTATGTTAACAGCAAAATGTTCCACAATGAAATAAATTCCTACTTTATCACAGAGAGGTTAGAGAGGTTCGTTTTCTCAGTTGCAAGATTCAATGATTACCATTAAGGGGGTTAGTGTTTCAGCAGCACATAGACACTGGGCAAAAACCTACAGTGCAAGCAATATTACCCCCCGCATAGAATTGCTTACAGTCTCTACAAAACTGGCATCACCAAGCAGTCAAACTCATGCTAAAGATAGTTTATTTTACTTTTCCAGCACTATGGCCGAATGAAAAAGTATTAAGGAGTTGTGAAATCATGGAAGACAAAATGATTGCGATAAAAATGATAAGAGAGAAAGATACGTACTTTGAACTCCGAACCGCATGAATCTGATGATAAACAGAAACGATCTGCAATGTATTGCTTCAAAACTACGGTGTCCGTTGCCACACGAGTATTTAATCTTATTCGTAAAAGCGTTTCGAAACGTTACTGAACAACGCGTGATCGATGGCCATATTGTACCAAAGGATGAGTTAAATTTATGACACCATCTAGAGCAGGAAAATCTGCCAACGCCAAAGGAAATTGGAGCGCATTTTATTTTGTGCCATTTATCCATTTGTTGATCTCTGCATTCCTCATCCTCACAGTAACTTTGCTTAAAAAACGACGCAGTTTTACACCCATCATCTACAATAAAATCAAAATAAAAGCTCGGCGAAAAAAAGTGAATGAATAGTTCACAGATTTGATTATATTTTCTTTAAGAGGAACGACAGAGAAAGCGTGTTTTGAAGTTCTACTGATTCAGTGTAATTTTTGAAAAGACAGATAGCAAGAATTCCGTTCCCTTTAGTTAAGTCACGGTCAGCATTAATGAGCGTGTTTCAGTATTGTCCTGATTCTCGAGACACTAAGGCTGGAAAGGGAAATAATCACATATGTGTGGCACTGTTCGAATGAAATCAAATTGCTGGGGAACCTTCTAATATAACAACTGAATGAACCATTTAAACAATAGAGTGTTTCTGTGGAGGAACTATCGGCTGATAGTTGCCCCGCGGAAATTTGATGTTCTTAAAACAAATATCTGCAGGAGAAGCGAAGCTTCGAGGGCAAATATGCAAGTTCCGAGACATAAACACTCTATTGTTTTTTATTGTTCACCACTAAATTTAACTTCCACGCTTACAGCTTGTCACAAATGTCAATAATTCGCAACTGTACATTGGCTAAATAATATGTTATACCTGTCAGAATTGAAAATTCACTGTTTTTTCCGATCTGCCTAACTTCGCGGCCGTCAAACTATTCAAAACTTTTCACGGATGAGTACTACTAATCCAGGTATTTTCCGCTGATGGGCACTATCCATCCGGGTATTTTCCGCGGGCGGGCACTATGGGCTGATAGTGTCTCTCCACGGATGAACACTATCGCGTCACGTGATCGATTTAAACCAATAAGAACCGGAGAAAATTTAGTGGTGAACTATAACTGGAGATATTTCTTAGTTACTGATTTTTTTTTTTTCAAGTTAGCTGATAAATGAAGAACTTACTTCGTTCTGATATTGCCCAGCCTTTTTGCATAACTGCGGGATAAGAAAGGAAATAATAACTGCCACCTTAAAAGAAAAGGATATTAATAACAGCTAATAATAATCATTGATTGATAAAGAGCCATCGATCTAGCTTAGGAACGGAAATTTTGTCTCGGTGGAAAAAAATTCAGGATATAGTTAAACCTACGAATATCTAATGACTGCGTGGCGCACAGTTCCGATTCGTAGTAATTAATTTGGTAAGGTTAAATGGTCCTTATTTATCTACAAATGGTCCCATGGCATCTAGGTAGAAGAGAGTAAAATTATGGGACTTCATTCAGCCAGCGCACTGGATTCAAAGCTTTTTCACGAAATCGATCCTAATGCTCAGCCAGTCCAAGATGGTGCCCCAACCCTGAAATTCCAAAGCTTCCAAAAAAAAAAAGCACAACGGATAGTATGCATTCTCCGTAATTCGAACGCAATAAGTGTAACAACCATGATGATAATAGTAGTAATAGCTATAATAATGATAGTTAAGCAAAAATAAAGAGAAAAAAATCATCGGCTTATAAAGCCTACAGGTAGCAACAGTTAGTGTTAAACTTATGGAACGATGGAACGAGTCGCTCTTCTCAGGGACTTTATTTAGAGCTTTGCTGAAGTATCGTAAAGCCTATGGTCCCGGTTTGATATACTATATAGTTAATACTGAATATCAATTACCTCTTTAACTCATAAGAATATACGTTATATCTGAAAATATCTATATCAAGACCTCGAGCATATATCATAGAATTATAATTCTTGGTTTCTATCTTTTTTTAGAAGAAACACTTTTATCAAAAAATAAGATCCAGTTGATGACATGAAAAAATAGCTGATGCGTAGATCGTATAGTTTGCGCTTATTTCAGTTTTTTGTTACATTCAAGAGGCACGCCATCTTGCATTGAATTAGATTTAGAATTCCACCAAGCTCCGCGTATTTAAATAACAGATTGATTTTAAGCATAGAACTCATTTGTTGCTTTATTGCCATGCGAAAAGGTAATGTTGTCCCTTGGCCTTTTTTCTATTTATCATGAAGAAATTATTTTTACCCAACGCACTGTTAGAATGTGCCTTAATTTAAGTTTTATACTTTGCAGTTGACTTTTTAACGCTCGAACCTGAACATCTGGTTAATGCAGTTGACTGCGCTTTCCTTCAGTTTAATGTTATTCTAAAAAGCAAACAAAAATTTCATCGACTGTTTCTAAACGAAATATTTGCTAGCAAATAGTGTTTTTATGTTTTGTCATTCGAAGTCTTTGTTTTGCTATTAATGTTTATACAATAAGTTCGTAAGTATTGCGTGACAGTGTCCTTTGGGTGAGAGGGGGGTCATTGCGATTGGAGTCGATAACCCCTTAGGAAGATGCCCACGTGACTTTGTTAGGATCACTCACTTCACCATTGCTACTCTTCGAGTCAACAGCGGAGATTTTCCCACCTCCTCCACCTTTTCCCACCTCCTTCATAGGATAATTCTATGGTTTTATTATTGGCGTGTTTTAGCCCCACCTTTACTGGGGCGAAGTGCATTTTACTCAAAATTTTAAAGAGGTGCTAACCTCAGTTTTTTTATCTTTGTATATTAAAGCGGCTTGGGGTAATACCCCCTAGCCAATTTACTCCAATCTACGAGTTTTCATTTGTCGGGCCCCAGTAAACAAACTAAACGAAAGCAGCATAATTTCTCTCCTATGGTCTTATAATGGGAGAACATAAAACTATTTTTTTTTTCATCAAATAGTTCGTATGTTGATTTTGTTATTTCTATCAACATTTGATATTCAATTTTTAAATCTGGTGTTTCAAAACGAGCGCGTCGCTCGTTTCGAAACCATAACCTGATTGAGACCCTCCCTCATCTCGCGGAATGATAAGGACGTGCAAATTAGTGCAATTTTAAAAGACACTAAGGTGGCTTTGTATTCTTTTACACCAATTTACTCCTGTATAGGCTAATCAGTATTTTTTTTTCTCTTTGCAAACTACTGCGAATTCCGCTTCAATAGTATGTCAGCTTTGATCATGAACATAGGAAACAAAATTCTACGTTTTCTCAGACATTTTGACTCTGCCTTTGCCATCAATTGACGTTGAGGGCAGTACTGATCCATAAAAAACAAATGTTCCTAAAATATTTGCATATTTCATTTTATAGTTGAAGGGGTTTCAAATGAAGAGTGTAGTGTCTGTCGATAAGTGACAGAATTTGACCGAGGTAATAAGTAAGTAAGTAACAACTTTATTTACAGAGGGTAACACATAACAGTTAAAAACTGACGAACCAGTGGCCCTCTATCCTAAGTTAAAAGTTAAAAACTATTTACACTTATAAGATAATAAAAAAAGTCTAAATCTGGGTATGCACAACTACAATCTAAGCTAAGAGTTCTTGGATAAATAAGAAACTGATAGTCGCCTCTCTGTCGGGCCGATTAAAAGAATGACAATTTTGATCAGCGTATACTAATACTCACTAAGAAGGAACGTCGCTACATAAAATGTGCTTGCCAAACCATATGGCATTCTGCTCATCCCTTCGGGTCGCGCTCGAAATAAATACTCCGTTATTAGATGAACCCCATCTCAATTTATCCTTTCACAATTTACTAATAAGCTGAATATATATATATATATATATATATATATATATATATATATATATATATATATATATATATATATACCTAACTGCAGACAGTACTGTTTCGGCCTTCTGGGCCTCATCAGTGCAGTGCTAATGCTAGGATGGAGGAGAACCAATATGGTCACCCCAAACGATCCAACCTTTGTGGTATCGTCTAAGCCATGCCAGAGTGCTCAAACTAGAGTACACTAGCGAGCATGCGCAATTGCAGAGCAATGACTCATCCTATATATATATATATATATATATATATATATATATAGGAAAAATATGTGCTGCTTCCTAATTATTCCTGATTCTTATTAGCGCGATTATATATTATACAGCGAACATAAAATGTAAACAGTTGAGAAGTTATTTCATGGCTGCAGTATTTCTGATTACTTCACATAGTTTTAGATGTTTAAAGCTTGCAAAGGTCAACCATAAAATCTCCCAGAGGGCGAATATATGTTGCTGAACAGTGCATTTCGAGACATTTATATTCTCTTTCACTAAGAGGCCGGACGTATTTGAACTATTTTAAAGATTTTTCCAGTCCTTGCTTTATTACAACAACGACAACAACAACAGATGTCTTCATTGTTAGCAATCCCTACCCACAGAATAGAAATAAACTCCTGCTATGCAAGACCGAGGCCCCCTTTATATTTACAAAGTATTAAAGAGCAATCCAGGAGCTTGCAACACAACTATCTCGGTAGTGTATATTTATCAGACGTTTTGTTGTGTAGTATCGCTGAGTATTTTTACGAATTGTGCCGTATTTTGACGAGCCCGTAGGGCTCGTCAAAATACAAAAAGCGAGTAAAAATACTCAGCGATACGACACAAAAAATCGTCTAATAAGTTTTCTATCATCTAACATGCCAAATTGTTATTTCAGTGCGGGAGAATTTCGGGGAGATTTATTTACGGAGGGTGCGTAACAGAACTATGCGGGGCGGAGCGGAGTTGGCGGGTTGTCGTGTTGCTGTTTCTATTTTCTTCAATAAATGAAGAAATGACTTGGTCGTCTAGCTTTTTTTCTTCGTTCGATTCATCTAATAAACTTGGATTTCTATTTGCCAGCCATTCCGACACTTCTTCGTCAGAAATATAATTTAAATTGTCCGCCATTTCAATCCATTTCTTCGCTTGCGCAATGCGAGCAAATTTCTCTAACAGGTTCTCTGGAGTACAAATACCGCGTGATAGTTCTACTCGTCTAGGCGTTATTTGTTCTCTACGGAGTGTAGTTGGATAATAAATAAATACATCATAACTGCATGATTTGATACAATGTTCTAAAAAGTTCCACAGAAGTCCATATAAGCAGCTTAGCATGACTCAGCTTTCTAGAAATTTCTCGATACTTATGTTTACAGTCACTATCCACATCAAGTAATTCACTTCATATGGTTAGCTGGTTGCAATTTAGATATTTACCAAATTGAACAGAGTCAAATCGCGGGAATTCAATTCATTCAGTCAGTGCGCGGAACTCAAAGGTTTTGTATGAAATTGAGGTTAGTGGTCAGCGAGTCTAAGATGGCGCCAAAACCCTGAAACTGCACAGCATCTAGAAAGAAGCAACACGGGTAGTTTCCGTTCCCGTTTAGTCAAACATAATAAATATAGAAGCAAAGATGATAGTGGATAAAAAAAGAGTAAATAATTGGTTGATAAAGCTTACAGTTAACGTAGTAAGCAGAAACAGTAAATTTCATACTTATGCAGCGGTGGAACGAATTTATTTATTTATTTATTCACCAGTTTAAGTCCTCACTCTCAACAGAGCATTACGGACTGCAACCCACCCATCCCACCCCTGGGGAAGACATCCATTACACAGTGATCTCGTGTGTGGGTAATTAACGTGTCCTAACCCTAACCCTGCAGGAAAGGGGACCTACGGTTTATTCGTCGTTATCTGAGAAGATTAGAATGTCTATCCAATTCCTGATATTATAGAAAGGTAGCACATTCTCCTCAGTAATTTTAAGGCCTTGAGTGTTGGTCCAGGTGGGGCTCAAACCCTCGACCTCCCGCTCAACAGTCCAGCGTTCTATCCATTGAGCTAACCGGGAGTTGTTCGTCTCAAAAGTTTAATTTGGAGCTACCTGAATGTTTTTAACTCTTTTACTCATGAGAATAAACGTAATACCTGAAGTATATCGAGACTTCCGCTCTCGAGCATGTATCCTAGAATTATAATTCTTTATTCTATCTTTTTCTTGTACCAAGCTGTTATATTAAAAAAATAGCATTAAACTGATAACGCGAAAAAAAGCTGATGCGTCGATGATAT